>NC_068439.1:34254958-34554958 GCF_023373465.1 Oncorhynchus keta
AGTCACACCCTGGCCTAACCAAAATAAAGAATGAAAACCTCCCTATGGCCATGGCGTGACAACGTCAGAGTACGAAAATCAGTTAACCATCTAACTGAGGAACTCAATTTAAGCCTGCGCAATACCCTAGATGCAGTCGGACCCCCAAAAACCTAAAACATTTGTCATAAGAAACTAGCTCCCTGGTATACAGAAAATACCCAAGCAGCTGATGAATTTCAAGCAGAGAGAGGCGATACTGTATCAGTAGACAAGCTGATTTTTCACATTGTTGCATGGGGCAGAAATGGCGTACAACATGACTCTGTAAAAAGACCGCTATTTTGAACCACTAATCTAACTTTGGGTTGGGGAAGTCCTGTGGTTTGGGGGTAGAATGGGAACCGTTTGTCTTCTTCGGTCTCATCACTTGTTTTTCTGTCCATGGGAACCTGTTTTGTACCTTATTAAAAAGATACAATCATTTGATCACCAACATGTAATAAATGGTATACAACAACGTGCTACAGTTTTACAGTAGCCAACTGCTTTACAATACCCCTGTTTCTGATGATTTGTCCTACGTACAGTATGTACTGTATAAGGATAATACAACTATAAGACTGACATACAGTGCCTTCAGGAAGTATTCATACCCCTTGAATTATGGCACATTTTGTTGCGTTACAGTCTGAATTCAAAATGCATTCAAATGATTGCATTCTCACCCATCTACACACAATACCCCAAAAATGAGCAAGTGAAAATATGCTTTGGAATACTTTTGTAACTGTATTGAAAATTAAATATAGAAATAGCTCATTTACATAAGTATTCACACCCGAGTCAATACTTTGTAGAATCACCATTGGCAGTGATTACAGCTGTGAGTCTCTCTGATACACCATCCAAAGTGTATTTAATAAATTCAATAACTACATTTTTTATCCTGAACTTATTTAGGCTTTCCATACTAAAAGGATTGAATACTTTTTGACTCAAGACAATTCAGCTTTCACAATATATTCATTTTTAAAAATGTCTTAGAACATTATATGACTGTGTGTAGGCCAGTGACACAAAATCTTACTTTAATCTATTTTAAATTCAGGCTGTAAAAATATGTTGAAAAAGTCAAGGGTTGTGAATACATTCTGAAGGCACTGTATTTCTGAACATGCTCACAACCTGCCATTTATTTGAAGATTTAAAACATTGTGCATGTCAAGATATGGTCAAATACTGTGTGGAAAATGATATTTACATTACATTACATTTAAGTCATTTAGCAGTATTTACCTACTCTACTATAATTTGAAAATGATATTTACCCTCTACTATAATTTGAAAATGATATTTACCCTCTACTATAATTTGAAAATGATATTTACCCTCTACTATAATTTGAAAATGATATTTACCCTCTACTATAATTTGAAAATTATATTTACCTACTCTACTATAATTTGAAAATGATATTTACTGTCTAATATTATTTCTATTCAATAGCAAAATAGCAAATTAGACTTGATTTTGCTTGAATAACTCAAGAGTGAAAGATCTGTGAAACCCCAATGAATGCACAATCAAAAGTTCTGAACATAAGATAGAGGGCATTACAAGTGTTATGAATTTCGAGTTTGTACTTAGAGTTTTGAAAATATACCACTTACATCTGAAAATCTGCAAGTTCCCCAGAACCGTATAAAAAGAAAGTTACACTCTATATACTCATTAAATTGTTGGGAGCATATGCAGGGTGTGTGACACATATCTATGTAGAGTGTTCTACTTTCTCTCTTTCTATTTATACAGTTAGTCAGCACCTCTACAGTAAATGCTGGGTGTGCGTCAGCTCATTTTTACCACCTGATCATAACCCCCCAAAAACGATTTATTGTTTCAAAATATGTTTTAAACTACAGTATGTCAATCTCATGAACTTGGATCTACACTGGGGATTGAAGATAGCTGGCAGAGGGAGGCCTGACAGCTATATCATTCATACCCTAAAATCAGAGGTGTCAAGGGCTTTTCAGTCACATGTAAGTACTATGTAGCCTATAGTGTTGAAAACATGTTATACAGTGTCAATATACGCTAAAGACTTTAGCATTTTTTTCTCATTTTGAACCTAAAGGCATGTTCCTTTGGGCTGTTTGTCTGTGTACCAAATGTGTTGTTACGTCTGACAGATGGCAAGTTCTACCTTCATTTGGTTCAGAATGATTTTTATTGGCAGTGTTGGCAATTTGGCTCAATTCTTGTTGCGGGATAGACTGAAACTAAAATGATTAAACCCATATTGGGCATCAGAGTGGGGTAAAGGTTTGAAATGCATGCTTTAATTGATCTATTTAGGCAGAAATGTCGTTGCATGGATCTAGTGTGTTTTTCCATTGTGCTCACTGGTCAAATACCTGATTTTGACATACAATGAGGCAACTTCAAAAGCACAGAAATATTCCAAAACAATGGTAAATTGAAGCTCCTCTGAACCAAAGCAGAAGTACATGCACTATAAGAGAAACTTACTCATGGTAACCAAATATATTAATTTATTCATGGGAAAGCTGACAGAAGCAATACAATTTAGGCTTTGACCAATGGAGGTCAAGCTTGAAGGGAGAGAGACCAACAATATAACAAATCTAGGCTACCCTATGGATACCTAGAAAGTACAGCCTATACAGTCAGCAACCCGAAATGTAGGTTGTGTTGGGGACAAAATAGCAAGGCCAATGGAACTCTTATTTGGCTGCTCTAAAAACACCTAAAAATATATTTATTTTTGAGAGTACCCTGATGTGTTAAGTTTAAGGTTAGGTGGTTTGATTATGGGTAGGCTGAGGGTTAGAATTAGGGGTTGGCATTCCAGTCACATGCTTTTGGTCACAACAGCAGAGCACAGCTTCAGACATCAGACATTTGTGACCTGTCGCCCCTCTACGACGACTTGGGCTGCTCACGGATCCTCCGCGGATCCTCCGCGTCATTTTTGCACTACTGAACAGCGCCGTCTGGTTCACCCGCCGGTGGAGGCGGCAGTAGAACGTGACCAGCACAGAAAACGGAACCACAAACCATAAAAGGGTCTCCAAGACAAGGACAGCAACTCTTTCAGCATCGGAGCCCGTGTGTCGCTGGCACTTGAGCTCGCCATCAACCACATCACGAGTGGCAACGGCGAGGGCAGTCAGGGCACAGGCGAGCCCCCACAGGGCCAGGAGCAGCACCACCTCCCCCTTGCGCCCCAGCCTGTGGTGGAGGTGGAGTCCAAGCTGGAGTTGCTGGAGGAGTTCATGTTCACGGGAACCATGGCCAGGCTCAGGTTCAGCATGAGGAAAGAAGGCGTAGCGGCGCAGATCTAAGAGCTATCTGGAAGATAGTAGACTTTAGACATCTGGAGTTGCTTTAGTTTCACAATGGTTCGTGAAATCGAGATCTCATCTGGAAGTTTGACTTTAGACATCTAATTCTTTGTTTCTCTTTCTTGAAATCCTCACAAGTTTGTTATCTTCTCTGATCTCTTGTCATAGAGTGATAATAAGGAAACTCTGTGTGTGTGTGTGTGTGTGTGTGTGTGTGTGTGTGTGTGTGTGTGTGTGTGTGTGTGAGAGAGAGAGAGAGAATTTGTGTTTGTAGTTAACAATTAGATACTTTCAATTTTGTCATTAAGGCTACACTCAATAGACACATGACACTGAGAAGATAGTTTGAAGCTATAGACAAAACATATCAAGTAGATTGTAGGTGTGTCTAGGGGCAATCCACACAGTTATATATTTTTCCCACATTTAATAATCCATATTTTTTTGTGATTTTATCTTGTGTAAAAAGTAACAGCCCAGAGTCCAGATGAAGATGGGGATGAAAGTCATGGTTGCCTTGGGTTCTGTTTAAATGAAATACAGCTCTCACATGAAGTGTTCAACTCACAGGGCTATAAACACTCCCAGAGCACTGAAGCATGTGATGCCAATGCAAAGTGTCTCTCTATAGAAATGTTCCTCCTGGTCAAATCACTGCACTGTCATTAAGAAAGTTCTGAAATCCACCTCCATGTGTTGTCTGAAAGTCATTACAAAAACATATTTATACTGACACATTCTTTCATTGATGTATCAAGCTCTTTTCATGATTACTTGTTAAAATATGATTAGATATTATCAACATAGTGCACAGCAGTTTTCATAGGGTTGAATGTTTAATGGTGAACAGGGAACGTGAATGTGTCCAATCTCCTGGAGTTCCAGAGTATACCAGTAGGGGGCATCAGTGACAAAATAAGATTCATTGAACAGTTCCATGTTGTGTTAATAATATTCCCCTATGTGTGTGTCTGGAGATTTTTGTACTGCGAGTCAATCAAACTGTCACTGTGGTGGACTTTCAGTGGAGGGACCAAACTGAGTGTAAGTAGTATTCAATTCTCGATCTTGACCTCTGTTATCAAAATACCAACTCAATTTCTTAACACTATTACAACTACCTTAAATAGAAAGTAGAAATGTGTATTTATTTTTAAAATAATTTGTGTTGCATTCATTAACTTTAGAAGTAAATTGAGTTAAATTAAAATGCCTATTCAAGATGGTATATCAAACAAGGTGCTTATAAAGTGTGTATTAATTTCGAACAATGGTGGTATTGTTGAAATTTGAGAGTGGTTTGGATAAATGTAGGTTTACAAAGAGCGAGAGCCGTGTCTTTATAGTTTCAAAGGTTTTTGTATGGCCGTTGCATGAGTTTGTATCACCGTGGTACACTTTTGTTGGAGGCACTAGACTGTCGTTCTCAACTAACATCAAGGCGGTGGCCCGTTCCTGTAGGTTCATGCTCTACAACATCCGCAGAGTACGACCCTGCCTCACACAGGAAGCGGCGCAGGTCCTAATCCAGGCACTTGTCATCTCCCGTCTGGATTACTGCAACTCGCTGTTGGCTGGGCTCCTGCCTGTGCCATTAAACCCCTACAACTCATCCAGAACGCCGGCAGCCCGTCTGGTGTTCAACCTTCCCAAGTTCTCTCACGTCACCCCGCTCCTCCGCTCTCTCCACTGGCTTCCAGTTGAAGCTCGCATCCGCTACAAGACCATGGTGCTTGCCTACGGAGCTGTGAGGGGAACGGCACCTCAGTACCTCCAGGCTCTGATCAGGCCCTACACCCAAACAAGGGCACTGCGTTCATCCACCTCTGGCCTGCTCGCCTCCCTACCACTGAGGAAGTACAGTTCCCGCTCAGCCCAGTCAAAACTGTTCACTGCTCTGGCCCCCCAATGGTGGAACAAACTCCCTCACGACGCCAGGACAGCGGAGTCAATCACCACCTTCCGGAGACACCTGAAACCCCACCTCTTTAAGGAATACCTAGGATAGGATAAGTAATCCTTCTCCCCCCCCCCTAAAAGATTTAGATGCACTATTGTAAAGTGGCTGTTCCACTGGATGTCATACGGTGAATGCACCAATTTGTAAGTCGCTCTGGATAAGAGCGTCTGCTAAATGACTTAAATGTAAATGTAAATGTAATGTTGGAAGTAAGTTAATCTACATCTACATAATTTCTTATTTTCTTCAATCTTAGAAATATAGCAAATAGTCATACTATCTATCTATTTTTACACTTTTATTTTATATTTGCTTTCTTTTGCAAAGTGCTGCTATCTTACTAATTCTGCTGTTCATAATAATATACTTTTGGTTACACCAGGGCTCACCAACCCTGTTCCTGTAGAGCTTCCCTCCTGTAGGTTTTCACTCCAACCCAAGTTGTAAATGAACCTGATTCAGCTTATCAACCAGGTATTTTTTTTAGAATCAGCTGAACTATATTAGGGTTGGAGTGAACCTACAGAACAGTAGCTCTACAGGAACAGGGTTGGAGTGAACCTACAGAACAGTAGCTCTACAGGAACAGGGTTCGAGTGAAAACCTACAGGACAGTAACTCTACAGGAACAGGGTTGGAGTGAACCTACAGAACAGTAGCTCTACAGGAACAGGGTTGGAGTGAACCTACGGAACAGTAGCTCTACAGGAACAGGGTTGGAGTGAACCTACAGAACAGTAGCTCTACAGGAACAGGGTTGGAGTGAAAACCTACAGGACAGTAGCTCTACAGGAACAGGGTTGGAGTGAAAACCAACAGGACAGTAACTCCACAGGAACAGGGTTGGAGTAAAAACCAACAGGACAGTAACTCTACAGGAACAGGGTTGGAGTGAGAACCTACAGGACAGTAGCTCTACAGGAACAGGGTAGGAGTGAAAACCTACAGGACAGTAGCTCTACAGGAACAGGGTTAGAGTGAAAACCTACAGGACAGTAGCTCTACAGGAACAGGGTTGGAGTGAAAACCAACAGGACAGTAACTCTACAGGAACAGGGTTGGAGTGAAAACCTACAGGACAGTAGCTCTACGGGAACAGGGTTGGAGTGAAAACCTACAGGACAGTAACTCTACAGGAACAGGGTTGGAGTGAAAACCTACAGGACAGTAACTCTACAGGAACAGGGTTGGAGTGAAAACCTACAGGACAGTAGCTCTACAGGAACAGGGTTGGAGTGAAAACCTACAGGACAGTAACTCTACAGGAACAGGGTTGGAGTGAAAACCAACAGGACAGTAACTCTACAGGAACAGGGTTGGAGTGAAAAACAACAGGACAGTAACTCTACAGGAACAGGGTTGGAGTGAAAACCAACAGGACAGTAACTCTACAGGAACAGGGTTGGAGTGAAAACCTACAGGACAGTAACTCTACAGGAACAGGGTTGGAGTGAAAACCTACAGGACAGTAGCTCTACAGGAACAGGGTTGGAGTGAAAACCTACAGGACAGTAACTCTACAGGAACAGGGTTGGAGTGAAAACCAACAGGACAGTAACTCTACAGGAACAGGGTTGGAGTGAAAAACAACAGGACAGTAACTCTACAGGAACAGGGTTGGAGTGAAAACCAACAGGACAGTAACTCTACAGGAACAGGGTTGGAGTGAAAACCTACAGGACAGTAACTCTACAGGAACAGGGTTGGAGTGAAAACCAACAGGACAGTAACTCTACAGGAACAGGGTTGGAGTGAAAACCTACAGGACAGTAGTTCTACAGGAACAGGGTTGGAGTGAAAACCAACAGGACAGTAACTCTACAGGAACAGGGTTGGAGTGAAAACCTACAGGACAGTAGTTCTACAAGAACAGGGTTGGAGTGAAAACCTACAGGACAGTAGCTCTACAGGAACAGGGTTGGAGTGAAAACCAACAGGACAGTAACTCTACAGGAACAGGGTTGGAGTGAAAACGTACAGGACAGTAGCTCTACAGGAACAGGGTTGGAGTGAAAACCTACAGGACAGTAACTCTACAGGAACAGGGTTGGAGTGAAAACCTATAGGACAGTAGCTCTACAGGAACAGGGTTGAAGCCATGCTCTTCCACTATACTTGCTTGTTTTGTCACATAAACTGAAGTTAGGTGAACTATTAGAATTTTAGCAACCAGGAAATGGAGGAGTGGTTTCTGCATAATCTTTATAGGTAATATTATTTTTGACATGGTTACAGTCAACTGGAATTGACTTCCTCAGCATTATTTTAAACAGATCATCATTTAGGAATAGGTCATATATTCTGTGGAATTTTCTTTAAAATAACAATAATAATGAATAATGAAATGCAGTTTGATTCCTAGGATTTTATCCCATTACAAAAAGGGAGAGGAGTGCTGAAATATTTTCATTTTAAATAGTCAAAGTTTTGAAGATAGTTGAATGGTTTTTCAGTAATCTCATACAGTTATAAGATGCTTCAGTAGCTACTCAAAGATAAGTGAAAGAGTGACAGAAAGACTGAGAAGCTGTGTGTTTGAGGGACAGAAACCTATTGAAAACAAAACATCTTAGTTAAAAGCTAAGATGTAAAACTGCTGCATCATTATTGTCATATCAGTCTGGTGATTGACTGACAGCTCCCCTCTCTCTAACTTCCCACCTGTCTGCTAGGTGACGTTCGTCCCACCATGACAGTCCTGCCCCCCTCCAGTGTGGAGCTGCAGCAGGGGAAGGCCACTCTCATGTGCCTGGCAAACCAGGTCTTCCCCTCAGACTGGAAGCTGAGCTGGAAGGTGGATGGGAGCAGTAGCAGGGGAGGACGGTGGACTCTGACCTGGTGGACCTTCATAGTGTTTTAGGTCAGGTCGTGACAAGGGGGGTTTCTAGATAGAAATATACTATTTGGTGTATGTGTATGGTTCCCAATTGGAGGCAGCTGATAATCGTTGCCTCTAATTGGGGATCATACTTAGTGTGTTCCTTTTCCCACCTGCGATGTGGGATAGATATTGTTTTGTAGTAGTGCCTATGTGCTCTACGTACTTCACATCATTATATCTTTATGTCACGATCGTCGTATTGAGTCGACCAAATCGCAGTGTCGTGTGAATGCATGATTTTAATGAAAGACGAAAAAAACACGAAGTATACTAACAAACAAACAAACTAACAAGACGAACGTGACTGCTATCAAAACACTGTGCTATCGTGCAACATAACATAGACAATAACCCACAAACCACAATACAAAACAGGCTACCTAAATATGGTTCCCAATCAGAGACAACGACAAACACCTGATTGAGAACCATATCAGGCCAAAACAAATAGAAATAGACAAACTAGACATACAACATAGAATGCCCACTCATATCACACCCTGACCAAACAAAACATAGAAACAAACAACGCAAATCATGGTCAGAGTGTGACAGTACCCCTCCTAAGGTGCGGACTCCGCAAAACCTAAACCTACAGGGGAGGGTCTGGGTGGGCATCTGGCCGCGGTGGCGGCTTTGGCGCGGGACATGGACCCCACTCCACCATAGTCATTGCCCTCTTCAAGGGCCTCTTTAGAGTGACGACCCTCGCCTCCGACCTTGGGCCTGAGACCCTAATTAAAGGCCCCACTGGACTGAGGAGCGCCTCTGGACTGAGGGGCAGCTCCGGACTGAGGGGCAGCTCCGAACTGAGGGGCAGCTCCTGTCTGGCTGATGGCTCTGGCGGCTCGTGGCTGACTTACGGCTCTGGCGGCTCCTGGCTGGCTGACGGCTCTGGCGGATCCTGGCTGGCCGGCGGCTCCTGGCTGGTTGGCGGATCTGGCTGGCCGGCGGCTCTGGTAGCTCCTGGCTGACCGACGGCTCTGGCGGCTCCTGGCTGACCGGTGACTCTGGCGGCTCAGGACAGACGGGGGACTCTGGCGGCTCAGGACAGACGGGGGACTCTGGCGGCTCAGGACAGACGGGGGACTCTGGCGGCTCAGGACAGACGGGGGACTCTGGCGGCTCAGGACAGACGGGGGACTCTGGCGGCTCAGGACAGACGGGGGACTCTGGCGGCTCAGGACAGACGGGGGACTCTGGCGGCTCAGGACAGACGGGGGACTCTGGCGGCTCAGGACAGACGGGGGACTCTGGCGGCTCAGGACAGACGGGAGACTATGGCGGCTCAGGACAGACGGGAGACTAAGGCGGCTCAGGACAGACGGGAGACTATGGCGGCTCAGGACAGACGGGAGACTATGGCGACTCATGACAGACGGGAGACTATGGCTGCTCAGGACAGACGGGAGACTATGGCAGCGCTGGACAGGCGGGAGCACTTGTAGGGATGAGACGGAGGGACAGCCTGGTGCGTGTGCCTGCCACCGGAGGGCTGGTGCGTGGAGGTGACACTGGATTGACCGGACTGTGCAGGTGCACTGGAGCACCGTGCCTGCCCAACCTTACCTGGTTGAATGCTCCCGGTAGCCAGGTCTGTGCGGCGAGGTGGAATAGCCCGTACTGGAATGTACCGAACCGGGCTATGCACACGCACCAGGGACACAGTGCGCTCCACCTCATAACACGGTGCCTGCCCAGTCCCCCTCTCTCTCCGGTAAGCACAGGAAGTTGGCGCAGGTCTCCTACCTGGCTTCGCCACACTCCCTGTGTGCCCCCCCAATATTTTTGGGGGGCTGCCTCTCGGGCTTCCAGCCACACTGCCGTGCTGCCTTCTCATAACGGCGCCTCTCTGCTTTCGCTGCCTCCAGCTCTGCTTTGGGGCGGCGATATTCCCCTGGCTGTGGCCAGGGTCCTTCGCCGTCCAGAATCTCCTCCCAAGTCCATGAGTCCTGTGTTCTTTGCCGCTGCTGACCGTTACCACGCTGCTTGGTCCATTGTTGGTGGGTTATTCTGTCACGATCGCCGTATTGAGTAGACCAAAGCGCAGCGTGGTGTGAATGCATGATTTTAATGAAAGACGAAAAAAACACGAAGTATACTAACAAACAAACGTGCAACATAACATAGACAATAACCCACGAACCACAATACAAAACAGGCTACCTAAATATGGTTCCCAATCAGAGACAACGACAAACACCTGCCACTGATTGAGAACCATATCAGGCCAAAACACATAGAAATAGACAAACTAGACATACAACATAGAATGCCCACTCATATCACACCCTGACCAAACAAAACATAGAAACAAACAAAGCAAATCATGGTCAGAGTGTGACACTTTGTTTTGATAAGTTTCACTATTGATAAAATGTGGAACTCTTCTCACGCTGCGCCTTGGTCCAATTATTTATATGACGGTAGTGACAATTAGCTATAAACTCACTGCTCTTCATGATATTACTAATACTGAAGCCATGTGCTATAAACTCCCTGGTCTTCATGATATCACTCATACTGAATCCATTATCTATAAAATCACTGATCTTCATGATATGACTAATACTGAAGCCATGTGCTATAAACTCACTGGTCTTCATGATATTACTAATACTGAAGCCATGTGCTATAAACTCACTGGTCTTCATGATATTTCTAATACTGAAGCCATTGGTTATAAAGCCACTAGTCTTCATGATATTTCTAATAGTGAAGCCATTGGTTATAAAGCCACTAGTCTTCAAGATATTTCTAATACTGAAGCCATGTGCTATAACCTCACTAGTCTTCATGATATTTCTAATACTGAAGCCATTGGTTATAAAGGCACTAGTATTCATGATATTTCCAATACTGAAGCCATGTGCTAAAAACTCACAGAAACTCTCTGGGGACAGCTGAACATCTGGCTATGGTGCTGCTCTATTCTGGGAGTGTGGCAGTTCCCTGCCCATGCAAATCTGAGTTTCAACCCCACCACAGCTCACAATCTCTTAGCCTCAATCTTCTGGGACTGGGGCAGCTGTGTGTTTGACCAGAGAACTGAACTGGCTGGGCAAGCAGATAATTACACTGGACTTTGCATAATGTTCAAATAGGGGACTTCACTCAGGTCTTTATGGTTTTCTATATGTAAAATAAATGTATTTGTGACAGAAACAGTTGAAGTCTGAAGTTTACATACACTTAGGTTGGAATCATTCAAATTCGTTTTTCAACCACCCAACAAATTTCTTGTTGACAAACAAGTTTTGGCAAGTCGGTTAAGACATCCTTTTTGCATGACACAAGACATTTGTTCAACAATTGTTTACAGACAGATTATTTCCCTTAAGTATAACTCACTGTATCACAATTCCAGTGGCTCAGAAGTTTACATACACTAAGTTGACTGTACCTTTAAACAGCTTGGAAAATTCCAGATAATGATGTCATGGCTTTAGAAGCTTCTGATAGGCTAATTGACATCATTTGAGTCAATTGGAGGTGTACCTGTGGATGTATTTCTAGGCCGACCTTCAAACTCAGTGCTTCTTTGCTTGACAACATGGGAAAATCAAAAGAAATCAGCCAAGACCTCAGAAAAAATGGTAGACCTCCACAAGTCTGGTTCATCCTTGGGAGCAATTTCCAAATGCCTGAAGGTACCACGTTCATGTGTACAAACAATAGTACGCAAGTATAAACACCATGGGAACACGCAGCTGTCACACCGCTCAGGAAGGAGATGCGTTCTGTCTCCTAGAGATGAACGTACTTTGGTGCGAAACGTGCAAATCCAATCCAGAACAACAGCAAAGAACCTTGTGAAGATGCTGGAGGTAACACATACAAAAGTATCTATATCCACAGTAAAACGAGTCCTATATCGACATAACCTGAAAGTCCTCTCAGCAAGGAAGAAGCCACTGCTCCAAAAACGCCATTAAAACCCAAACAGATCATCAAAATGGCTCATGTTTCAAAACTCTAAGCACATTTCCAGCTGACTGAGTACAACAATCAAAATTACAAATCACTCTTTCAATTTGGATGCATATCTAATCGAATTATCTTTTTTGTCACCTTTATTTAACCAGGTAAGCTCGTTAAGAAAAAGTTCTCATTTACAACTGCGACCTGGCAAAGATAAAGCAAAGCAGTGCGACACAAACAACAACACGGGGTTAAACATGGAATAAACAAGCGTACAGTCAATAACACAACAGAAAAAAATTAAGTATTTTTACAGTGTGTGCAAATAGCGTAAGGAGGTAAGGCAATATGTAGGCCATAGTAGCAAAGTAATTACAATTTAGCAGATTAACACTGGAGTGATAGATGAGCAGACGATGAAGAGCAGATGATAATGTGCAAGTAGTGAAACTGGTGTGCAAAAGAGCAGAAAAGTAAATAAAAACAATATGGGGATGAGGAAGGTAGATTGGGTGGGCTATTTACAGATGGACTATATACAGCTGCAGCGATCAGTTTGCTGCTCAGATAGCTGATGTTTAAAGTTAATGAGGGAAATGTAAGTCTCCAGCTTCAGCGATTTTTGCAATTCGTTCCAGTCACTGGCAGCAGAGAACTGGAAGCATAGGCGGCCAAAGGAGGTGTTGGCTTTGGGGATGATCAGTGAGATATACAGTACCTGCTGGAGTGCGTGCTACGTGTGGGTGTTGTTATCGTGACTAGTGAGCTGAGATAAGGAGGAGCTTTACCTAGCATAGACCTATAGATGACCTGGAGCCAGTGGGTTTGGCGACGAATATGTAGCGAGGGTCAGCCGACTAGAGCATACAGGTAGCAGTGGTGGGTGGTATAAGGGGCTTTGGTAACAAAATGGGTGGCACTGTGATGGACTGCTTCCTGTTTGCTGAGTAGAGTATTGGAAGCTATTTTGTAGATGACATCGCTGAAGTTGAGGATGGGTAGGATAGTCAGTTTTACTAGGGTAAGTTTGGTGGCGTGAATGAAGGAGCCTTTGTTGCGAAATAGAAAGCCGATTCTATATTTGATTTTGGATTGGAGATGTTTGATGTGAGTCTGGAAGGAGAGTTTACAGTCTAACCAGACACCTAGGTATTTGTTGTTGTCCATGTATTCTAGGAAAGAACCGTCCAGAGTAATGATGCTAGTCGGAGGGTGCGGGCAGCGAATGGTTGAAAAGCATGCATTTGGTTTTACTAGCGTTTAAGAGCAGTTGGAGGCCATGGAAGGAGTTTTGTATGGCGTTGAAGCTCATTTGGAGGTTAGTTAACACAGTGTCCAAAGAAGGGCCATATGTACACAGAATTGTGTAGTCTGCGTAGAGGTGGATCAGGGAATCACCCGCAGCAAGAGCGACATTGTTGATATATACAGAGAAAAGAGTCGGCCGGAGAATTGAACCCTGTGGTACCCCCATAGAGACTGCCAGAGGTCCGGACAACAGGCCCTCCGATTTGACACACCGAAGTCTGTCTGCGAAGCAGTTGTAGACATGTTACATCAAATTTTGTTGGAAGGTAAAACCAAACTGTATATGAATGTGACTGTAAATACTACATTAATTTGTTCTCATTACGTTGTTTACCAGTTTATAATAGTAACCTCGGGGGGTTGTGGTATATGGCCAATATACCACGGCCAAGGGCTGTATCCAGGCACTCCGAGTTGTGTTGTGCTAACGAACAGCCCTGAGCCGTGGTATATTGGCCATATACCACAACAATTTTGCACAATGTTGCATGGGGCAAAAAAGGCATACAACATGACTCTGTAAAAGACCCACTATTGTGAACCACCAATCTAACTTTGGGTTGGGGAAGTCCTGTGGTTTGGGGGTAGAATGGGAACCGTTTGTCTTCTTCGGTCTCATCACTTGTTTTTCTGTCCATGGGAACCTGTTTTGTACCTTATTAAAAAGATACAATCATTTGATCACCAACATGTAATAAATGGTATACAACAACGTGCTACAGTTTTACAGTAGCCAACTGCTTTACAATACCCCTGTTTGTGATGATTTGTCCTACGTACAGTATGTACTGTATAAGGATAATACAACTACAATAAGACTGACATACAGTGCCTTCAGAAAGTATTCATACCCCTTGAATTATGCCACATTGCCACATATTACAGCCTGAATTCAAAATGCATTAAAAATATTGTTTCCTCACCCATCTACACACAATACCCCATAATGACCAAGTGAAAACATGTTTTGAAAAACCTTTGCAAATGTATTGAAAACCAAAAATAGAAACAGCTCACACCCCTGAGTCAATACTTTGTAGAAGCACCTTTGGCAGTGATTACAGCTGTGAGTCTCTCTGGGTAAGTCTCTAAGAGCTTTCCACACTTGGATTGTGCACCATTTCCCCATTACTCTTTTGAAAATTCTTCGAGCTCTGTCAAATTGGTTGCAGATCATTGATAGATAAAAATGTTTAGGTTTTGCCATAGATTTTTTAAAGTCAAAACTGTAACTCGGCCACTCCGGAACATTTACTGCGTTCTTGGTAAGCAAGTCCAGTGTAGATTTGCCTCATTTTAGGTTATAGTCCTGCTGAAAGGTGAATTTGTTACCCAATGTCTGGTGGAAAGCAGACTGAACCAGGTTTTCCTATAGGATTTTGCCTGTGCTTGGCTCCATTCCCATTTTTTTATCCTGAAAAACTCCCTAGTCCATAACGATTACAAGCATACCCATAACATGAAGCAGTTACCACTATGTTTGAACATGTGGAGAGTGGTACTCAGTAATGTGTTGTATTAGATTTGCTTCGTATTCAGCACAAAGAATTAATTGCCACATTTCTTGCGGTATTATTTTTGTGCCTTGTGGCAAACAGGATGCATGTTTTGAAATATTTGTATTCTGTACAGACTTCCTTCTTTTCACTCTGTCAATTAGATTAGTATTGTGGAGTAACTACAATGTTGTTGATCCATCCTCCGATTTCTCCAATCACAGCCATTAAACTCTGTAACTGTTTTAAAGTCAACATTGGCCTCATGGTGAAATTCCTTCCTCTCCGGCAACTAAGTTCGGAAGGACGCTTGTATCTTTGTAGCGACTGAATACTTATTGAATCAAGACAATTCAGCTTTCACTTTTTATTAATTTGTAAAAATGTCTTCGAACATTATTTGACTTTGACATTACAGGAGTTTGTGTGTAGGCCAGTGACACAAAATCTTAATTGAATCTATTTTAAATTCAGGCTGGAAAAAAACTGTGTAAGAAGTTAACGGGTGTGAATACTTTCCGAAGTAGCTGTATTTCTGAACATGTGTAACAGTATTGCTTCCGTCTCCTCGCCCCAACATGGGCTCGAACCAGGGACCCTCTGCACACAGACCCACAGTCACCCACAAAGCATCATTACCCATCGCGCCACAAAAGCATTGCAGAGCAAGGGGAACAACAACTTCAAGGCCTCAGAGCGAGTGAAGTCACTGATTGAAACGCTATTAGCGTGCACAACTGCTAACTAGCTAGCCATTTCACATCGGTTACACCTGCTCACAACCTGCCATTGGATACAAATGATTTAAAACATGGTGCATGTTAGGTGATGGTCAAATACTGTGTGGAAAATTATATTTACCCTCTACTATAATTTGAAAATGATATTACCCCTCTACTATAATTTGAAAATGATATTTACCTCCTACTATAATTTGAAAATGATATTTACCCTCTACTATAATTTGAAAATGATATTACCCCTCTACTATAATTTCAAAATGATATTAACCCTCTACTATAATTTGAAAATGATATTTACCCTCTACTATAATTTGAAAATGATATTTACCCTCTACTATAATTTGAAAATGATATTTACCCTCTACTATAATTTGAAAATGATATTTACCCTCTACTATAATTTGAAAATGATATTTACCCTCTACTATAATTTGAAAATGATATTACCCCTCTACTATAATTTGAAAATGATATTAACCCTCTACTACAATTTGAAAATGATATTCACCCTCTACTATAATTTGAAAATGATATTTACCCTCTACTATAATTTGAAAATGATATTACCCCTCTACTCTAATTTGAATATTATATTTACTATCTACTATTCTTTCTATTCACCACTTCAAAAAGAAAAGCAAGTTAGATTTGATTTTGCTTGAATGACTCAACAGTTAAAGTTCTGTGAGACCCCAATGAATTCACAATCAAAAGTTCTGAACATAAGATAGAGGGCATTACGTGTTAGGAATTTTGAGTTTTGTACTTATAAATATACCACTTACATCTGAAAATCTCCAAGTTCCCCAGAACCGATTTTTACCACCTGATCATAACCCCCAAAAAACTGTTTATAGTTTCATAAAATGTTTTAAACTACAGTTTGTCAATCTCAAGCTTTATTTCTAATTTTGAACCTAAAGGCATGTTCCTTTGGGTGCAGATAAAGTTGTTTGTCTGGTTACCAAATGTGTTATTACATCTGACATATGGCAGGGTAGCCTAGTGGTTAGAGTGTTGGACTAGTAACTGGAAGGTTGCAAGTTCAAACCACTGAGCTGACAAGCTACAAATCTGTCATTCTGACGCTGAACAGGCAGTTAACCCATTGTTCCCAGGCCATCATTGAAAATAAGAATTTGTTCTTAACTGACTTGCCTGGCTAAATAAAGGTAAAAAATAAAAGTTCTACCTTCATTTGGTTCAGAATTTAAAAAGTTGGCAAGTAGGCTCACTTCTTGTTGCGGGATAGACTGAAACTAAAATGATTAAACCCATATTGGGCATCAGAGTGGGGTAAAGGTTTGAAATGCATGCTTTAATTGATCTATTTAGGCAGAAATGTCGTTGCATGGATCTAGTGTGTTTTTCCATTGTGCTCTCTTCTAAAATACCTGATTTTGACATACATTGAGGCAACTTCACAAATATGACAAAATATTCCAAAACACTGGTAAATTGAAGCTCCTCTGAACCAAAGCAGAAGTACATGTACTATAAGAGAAACTTACTCATGGTAACCAAACATATGTATTTATTCATGGGAAAGCTGACAGAAGCAATACAATTTAGGCTTTGACCAATGGAGGTCAAGCTTGAAGGGCGATAGATCCCCGAAATAACAAATCTAGGCTAACCTATGGATACCTAGAAAGTACAGCCTATACAGTCAGCAAACCAAAATGTAGGTTTTGTTGAGGACAAAATAGCAGGGCCAATGGAACTCTTATTTGGCTGCTCTAAAATCAAAGTCAAGAACACCTAAAAAAAGCTATTTATTTTTGAGAGTACCCTGACTTGTTAAGTTTAGGGTGGGGGGTTTGATTATGGGTAGGCTGAGGGTTAGAATTAGGGGTTGGCATTCCAGTCACATGCCTTTAGTCACACCAGCAGAGCACAGCTTCATACATCAGATATTTGTGACCTGCATCCTGCTTTCGCTCCTCGGCGACGACTTGGGCTGCTCACGGATCCTCCGCGAGGCAAAGGCGTACAGGAAGGGGTCCAGGCAGCTGTTAAAAAACGTAAAACTCCGGACGACACGCGCTGCTGCGCTTCTGTGTCTCAGCAGCGCTGCCGATGCCTCTGGCCAGGAAGTCTGCAGCACAATGCCGGCGATGTCCACCACATTGACAATGTGCACAGGGATCCAGAGGATGAAGAAGGCGACCACCACACTGGTCACCAGCCGGGTCATCTTTGCACTGCTGAACAGCGCCGTCTGGTTCACCCGCCGGTGGAGGCGGCAGTAGGACGTGACCAGCACAGAGAACGGAATCACAAACCCTAAAAGGGTCTCCAAGACGAGGACAGCAACTCTTTCAGCATCGGAGCCCGTGTGTCGCTGGCACTTGAGCTCGCCATCGCGCACATCGCGAGTGGCAACTGCGGGGGCAGTCAGAGCACAGGCGAGCCCCCACATGGCCAGGAGCAGCACTACCTCCCCCTTGCGCCCCAGCCTGTTCCACATCTGCGGGTAGAGGACCTGGAGGTAGCGCTGGACACCGAGTAGAGTAACCGTTAGCACGTTAGCATACAGGCTGAGGTAGAGCAGGAAGGTGGCTAACTTGCATGCAGCACGGCCCAAAGTCCAGCCTTGCCGGAGAGTATAGATCCACACGGGCACCGTGGTAAGGCACAGGATGTCGGAGGAAGCCAGGTTCAGCATGAGGCACAGGGTGAAGTTGGGGCGTCGGGACGTGCAGTGCAGGATGACCACCAGGACAGCTATGTTACCAGGGAGGCCCAGCGCACAGCACAGCCCCAGGACAGTGCTCGAAATCAGGCGGCCCGATTCCCGGGAGGTGGAGTCCAAGCTAGAGTTGCTGGAGGAGTTCATGTTCACCGTGGTCCGTGAAAGAATATGAGCTATCTGGAAGATAGTAGACTTTAGACATATAATTCCTTAGTTTCTCGTTCGTCAAATCCTCACAAGTTTGTTGTCTCCTCTTGAAGTCTTGCCATAGAGTGATAATAAGGAAACTGATGTGGGTTAACTGCTTCTGGTCAGCTTCCTCCTGACAAAGCTCTGTGTGTATGTGTGTGTGTGTGTGTGTGTGTGTGTGTGTGTGTGTGTGTGTGTGTGTGTGTGTGCGTGCGTGCGTGCGTGCGTGCGTGTGTGTGTGAGAGAGATATTTGTGTTTGAGGTTAACATTTTCCACCATTTTCCACCATAATTTGCAAATAAATTCATTAAAAATTCTACAATGTGATTTTCTGGATTTCTTTTCCTCATTTTGTCTGTCATAGTTGAAGTGTACCTATGATGAAAATTACAGGCCTCGCTCATATTTTTAAGTGGGAGAACTTGCACAATTGGTGGCTGACTAAATACTTTTTTGCCCCACTGTAAATGGATGTGTAATGCATTTAATCCATCTCTGGGTTGTTGGCTCTCTTTGACTGTAATTGCCTTAGTTTAATGCTTCCATTTAGTGACAAAATAAGGCTAGAAAAACTAGCCCCAAGTCAGTCGGTGACCACGTGTCTATGGTTGTCCACAATGCCAACATAGCACAGGGTAGATCATATAAGTACCTGGGTGCTGAGCTGGAAGGTCAAAGTAAACAGGGTCTGCTTCAGAGTCCAACAACGCCTCTATTTCCTTCGTAGACTAAGGGTATTTGGAGTTGACCAGAAAATGAGGTCATAGAGAGAATCCTGCGATACGGCATCACAGTCTGGTTTGCAAATGATCAAATTGCCCTGAAGGTCTTGGGTGTGAGGCAACATCACTCACTGAAGACTATTTTTGAATAGACAATTATCAGACAAGATCAGAAAATAATTTCAGATCCCTCCCATTGCCTTTTCTAGGGTCCCTCCTACCCTCAGACACTCTCTATAGGGTTCCTCCTACCCTCAGACATACTCTCATGGGTCCCTCCCCCACTCAGACAAAAACTATAGGGTCCCTCCTCCCCTCAGACAGACTCTATAAGGTCCCTCCTCCCCTCAGACAGTCACTATTCGGTCCCTTCTCCCCTCAAACAGACTCTATAGGGTCCCTCCTCCCCTCAGACAGACTCTATAGGGTCCCTCCTCCCCTCAGACAGACTCTATAAGGGCCCTCCTCACCTCAGACAGACTCTATAGGGTCCCTTCTCCCCTCAGACAGACACTATTGGGTCCCTCCTCCCCACTGGCAGGTCCCTCCTCCCCTCAGACAGTCACTATTCGGTCCCTTCTCCCCTGAGACAGACACTATTGGGTCCCTCCTCCCCACTGGCAGGTCCCTCCTCCCCTCACACAGACTCTATAGGGTCCCTCCTCCCCTCAGACAGACTCTATAGGGTCCCTTCTCCCCTCAGACAGACACTATTGGGTCCCTCCTCCCCACTGGCAGGTCCCTCCTCCCCTCACACAGACACTATAGGGTCCCTCCTCCCCTCAGACAGGCACTTTAGGGTCCCTCCTCCCCTCAGACAGACACTATAGGGTCCCACCTCCCCTGAGACAGACTATTAGGGTCCTTCTTCCCCTCAGACAGACACTATAGTCCCTCCTCCCCTCAGACAGACTCTATAAGGGTCCTTCCTCCCCTCAGACAGACTCTATAGGGTCCCTCCTCCCCTCAGACAGACTCTATAAGGGCCCTCCTCACCTCAGACAGACTCTATAGGGTCCCTTCTCCCCTCAGACAGACACTATTGGGTCCTTCCTCCCCTCAGACAGACACTATAGGGTCCCTCCTCCCCTCAGACAGACACAATAGGGTCCTCCCTCCCCTCTGGCTGGTCCCTCCTCCCCTCAGACAGACTCTATAGGGACCCTCCTCACCTCAGACAGACATTATAGGGTCCCTCCTCCCCTCAAACAGACACTATAGGGTCCCTCTTCCCCTCAGACAGATAATTTTAGGGTCCTTCCTCCCCTCAGACAGACGCATTAGGGTCCATCCGCCCCTACAACAGGTCCCTCCTCCCCTCAGACAATCGCTATAGTGTCCCTCCTCCCCTCAGACAGACACTATAGGGGCCTTCCTCCCCTCAGTCAGACACTATAGGGACCCTCCTCCCCTCAGATAGACACTATAGGGGCCCTCCTCCCCTCAGACATACGTTATAGGGTCCCTCCTCCCCTCAGACAGAAGCTAAATGATCACTCCTCCCTTCAGATAGACACTATAGGGGCCCTCCTCCCCTCAGACACAGACAAACACTATCTGGACCCTCCTCCCCTTGACAGAAGCTAAATGATCACTCCTCCCCTCAGACATACGTTATAGGGGCCCTCCTCCCCTCAGACAGACGCTATCGGGACCCTCCTCCCCTCAGGCAGACGCTATAGGGTTCCTCCTCCCCTCAGGCAGACGCTATAGAGTCCCTCCTCCCCTCAGTCAGGTCCCTCCTATAGGGTTTGTGTTTGGTATGTACTTTACTCTACCTGCTCAACACAAATCCAAAAAGGACCTTTGACGCACACATGACTCTAAGTCGCTTAACATAGAAGTGTCTGCTAAATGACATATATTATTATGTATATATATAAATATATATAGGGTTGAAGTCGGAGGTTTACATACACTTAGGTTGGAGTTAATAAACTTTACTTTTCAACCACTCTACACATTTCTTGTTTACAAACTATAGTTGTTATAGTCAGTTAAGACAACTACTTTGTGCATGACGCAAGTATTTTTTCCAACAACTGTTCACAGACAGATTATTTCATTTATAATTCACTGTATCACAATTCCAGTGGGTGATATGTTTTCAAACACTTAGTTGACTGTGCCTTTAAACAGCTTGGACAATTCCAGAAAATGATGTCATGGCATTAGAAGCTTCTGAAAGGCAGTGTTGGAGGAGTACCTGTGGATGTATTTCAAGGCCTACCTTCAAACTCAGTGCTTCTTTTCTTGACATCATGGGAAAATCTAAGGAAATCAGCCAAGACCTCCACAAGTCTGGTTCATCCTTGGGAGCAATTTCCAAACCCCTGAAGGTCCCACGTTCATCTGTACAAACAATAGTACGCAAGTATAAACACCATGGGACCAAGCAGCCATCATATCGCTCAGGAAGGAGACACGTTCTGTCTCCAAGAGATTAACGTACTTTGGTGCGAAAAGTGCATATCAATCCCAGAACAACAGTAAAGGACCTTGTGAAGATGCTGGATGAAACCGGTACAACAGTATTGTCGCGATACGAAACCTTCAGCCCCGCCCCTTGGCCGGCAGCGGGGATGCTAGAGGTGGTTAGCGTCCCGTTCCCTGGATTGGACAGGGCACTATAGGTACTTCAGGTTATCTCGGTATAACCAGGACCGCTCGCGTAGCCCTGCCTCTCTTTCTATATCGAAACGTTGTCCGCGTAGAGAGGTCTTTTGCCTTGTCACTCTCAACGGTCTAGCTCTAGCTGGGATGTGCGAACCCCACCTTTATCCTCTAGACTCTTTGTTTCACCACTAATTGGTCCTTGAGTTATTATTAAGCACTAGTACTACCAGTCTCTATATGATTTCCCTGTGGTTGAGTGTTTCCCCTCTGTGATGTATCTAGTTTAAAGTGTGAAGACCTTTAGTCAACTTAGTCTCACTACTCTGCCCGTCGGCTATGTATCGCTTGGAAAATAAAACTTAGATAGATCGATAAGACAATTAAATGAATCACTACTGGACACACCTTCCTCTTTGTCTTTTAACAGTAACTCATTCCGTCATAGAGCCCCGATTCTCCGTTTCCAGTGTCCCGGTAGCGGGGAGTGTCAGAGTTGTTATCTCCCGTACCGTTAACTGTCTTTGAGAGAACCGTTTACTCGAGACAAAATAAGACTACCATTTATTTTTGAAAACACTCTGTTTTTTGTCTTTTGCAATCAAACACACTTCAAAATACACAATTGTTACTCGGTCACACACAGCGTTAATCAAAAACATGCACTTGCCTTAATGCTCTATAAAAATGCCTGGTACAATGATAACACTTATCTCTACATTAAATGCTTATAATAGTTATTTAATTACCTTTGAGAGATGACGAGGAGACCCACGAGATCAGGAGCAGAGTTTCAATCGGTCAGAGTTCTTTTAGAATTTAGTTAGTAGCGACTTCCCTCTACTGGCTGAAAGGTTGACTTGAAGTCGGCGGTTTGCTAAATTGAGAGATTCAAGTTTGGACTGGATGAGAGAACCCGCTGGTGATTCCCTGCCCCACTGGAATATCGAAAAGTCTGCGTCACACGACTAGGGCTAGGTACTGAGCTCAACCGAGAGTTGCAGATCCGAAGACTGGCCCTGGGTGTAATCGCGTCAGTATACAAGCACCAAGGCCGCGGGCGACAGGGTCAATTCAGATAACCGTAGGTATTAACAGGAGATCAACTTAAGGACTAGAGAGACTCTCAGAGCCGTTGAACTATCGCAGTGTCCGTGCCATGTAACTAGGGCTAGGTACTGAGCTCAACCGAGAGTTGCAGATCCGAAGACTGGCCCTGGGTGTAATCGCGTCAGTATACAAGCACCAAGGCCACAGGCGAGAGAACAGCTGTTCAATAGTTAAACGGTATAACGGAGAGACCCTTCTCAGATCCAACAAGTTAGAATCTTTAAGTAATTTGAGTCAGGTGGCAATTACCCGAAGTCAAATGGTTGTCTAAATGAATTCAGGATTCAAGAAGTCAGCGCCAAAGTAATGGCAAATGTCTCTTTATATACCTTTTGATTCTCTGCACCCGATCTGCTGCTCCTCCCATTCCCTCAGAGCAGAGAGGGTGATGACATATCTTACAACAGGAAATACTTTTCTTACAGTGCATATATGGGCCTCTGGTTATGACAGAGCCCATTACTCTAGCAACAATGAGGAAACACTTTTCTTACAGTGCATATATGGGCCTCTGGTTATGACAGAGCCCATTACTCTAGCAACAATGAGGAAACACTTTTCTTACAGTGCATATATGGGCCTCTGGTTATGACAGAGCCCATTACTCTAGCAACAATGAGGAAACACTTTTCTTACAGTGCATATATGGGCCTCTGGTTATGACAGAGCCCATTACTCTAGCAACAATGAGGAAACACTTTTCCCATTCAGAGGTGTCACTTGAGGCAGAGGGTGATTCTTCCTGACACCAGTCAGGTTCAGTAGTTGGTTGGCTTGAGTCGTCTTCTGGTGGCTTTGCCCAATCCGGTATTTCAGTAGGCGAGGTCATCTCTGTCTCTACCCTTGGTGGGTAAGACAGGGGAAGAGGACCAGGAGGTAGATCCATTTGGCGTTTTACTACACCCTCTCCAGGATCTACCCCTGTCTCTCTTCTCTTAGTGCCCCTAACCGGACTCTGATTATCAACTCTGGTTATCCCTAGCACTAGTCCGTCTGACCTAGCCGTTATTCCCCATACTGTTGCCCAGCTACTATGACCCGGCATGGTTCCTTCAGGGTCAGCTCTGACCCTCATTCTCAAATATACACCATCTGTATGTCTGCTTCTAGTAGCTATTCTACCATGTTCAAATATATCAGCATATTCTCTCTCCATAGGCCAAACCTCATGTTCGTCCTCGCTATACCACTCCTGCCTTTTTCTAGCGCAACTCTGACAACATAAGCATCTCTTGCAAAGCGGCATTCTAACACTATCCTTATTGCCCCACTGGGAGGTGTACTTTCCTCTGATTCCTGATTCACAGCCTGTGCATCTTTGAACCCGTCTCTGTTGTCCTTCTTCTCCAACCTGTTGAATAGGTCTCGTAAGCCATCCCATGTAATTCAACAGTGCCAATTCTCTTATCCCAGTCTACTTCTTGTCCCTTGTAAACCATTGTTAAATTTAACTCTTCTGGCTCTTCTACATGTCCCCATCTATCTCCCTTGTTTACTATGGGTTTTAGGGTTGGCCACTTATCTCTGCGGGCTAGACATAACATACATACGTTGTCTAACATCCGTCCTCTTAACATTGATCTCCCGCTGAGTACCCCTTCAGTACTTCTATCACATGAGCCACATGTTTTAAGAGCGGCAGGGTGAGGAATTATTACTACTGGTGCTATCCACCCTACAGGATAATTCCTAGTGTCTGGGAACTCCGGCATACCCTCACTTTCTAATTCTTGCCATCTGGTCATTACTCTATGCCCTATTGGCCTATTGTCTTCTGCTTCTTCTTCCCACTCTCCATCCCAGGACTGGGTTTCTTCAATGGGGCCCTGGAGAAAGAAAGGTTATTCTCCTATTGTCTACCTTGCCCCTTCCTAGTCCTCTTTTTGTCCCTGCGACTTTGAGGTCCATCGTTCCCCTGGGGGTCTTTCTGGGTCAGAGCTCCTACAGCTCTTTCTGCGGCCAGGGTCAAGTCGGCCAGTCTATGGCCTAAGCCTGAGAGGTTCTCCCTATATCTTAGCTCTAACTTTGTGTCTGGACCATTCCTTTCAGGCCCTCTTTGCTCAGGTCTGGGGGGCACTGAGGTAATACAAGTGTGCCAGTAAGAATGTCTATGATTCCCTGGCTCCCTAAACCTGTACCCATTTTGCCTCCTAAGGCCTCTTTGGGTTCCTCTTCTGTGCTTCCTACTGAAGTCAGCCAGAGTTTCACTTCCGTCTGTCTCAGTACACCCAATCACTTTGGACATTGGCTCTCTCCTAGCCTTTACGGCCACATAATTGCTTAGGTTCCACTGGTCACAGCTGAGTCTTTCCCTTTTTGGTGGGAAGATTTGGCAACTCAGTAGTGGTCTAGCACTCCCGTACATGAACCAAGGGCTCTGTTTTAGCATGGTGAGGTCTTCCTGAGACCAATGGGCTTCCATGTCTTTGACTACCAGAGCCTCGTCCCACTGCCCGGTCAGCGTACCATTTCCTATGTCCCCAGCCACCCTCCGGTGGTTAAGGGTCAAGGTTCGGTATCCCGGCTTTCTCCATGCCTTTCTGGGCCATGATTCGCTTTTCCAGAGATTCAGGTTGGGTCCGTTGGGACTCAACTTCCTGATCCATCTGTCCCCCTCCTCTGTTACTGGCCCCGTGGCTCCCCACGAAGTCACTGGGCCCGCATAAGTACCAATGGGGTCATGGCTACGCCTAATGCGGTATGCTGCACCCCCTTGGTAACAATGAGCACATATGAAGGTGGTTCCGCCTAACACTACCCTGTTGGTAGAGTCTATCCCTAGTGGCAATGGTTCCAATTGGCCACAACCCCCACAATTTGTATATGCCTTAAGGGGATCTAAATGTCTTTCCCACATGTCTATGAACCATATTCTACTCTCCTCTACCTCTATTAATACCCCTGCTTCCCCTACTGGTTCTGTCACTGGGGGGGGGGGCACTATTACTTTAGCCATCCTTACCCCGTCCCATGGCTTGACGTGTTCCTCCTGGTCCTGGCTCGTCAGTGTCCCATCCTTGGTCACTGATGAACATAACTCCTTTGGTGGCATGTACGTTCCTCCACTTATCCCAAGTGGTGGTTTTAATACCTACCATTTTTTGTATGGTTAGTGGCCCATAGTTCGTTTAGTTCTGTGTCTTTTATGATTATGGCCTGTCCTTGGGCAAGGGACACTATTTTGTTCCAGTATAGCTCTAAGCAGGGCCATTTTAGCCCCTGTACTGGAGTACTTCATTGTGGGCCCTTTCAGCTGTTTGCTGTAACATTGTAATTGTTTTTCCTGATAGCTCATTTGAAATCCAAATGTAGCCATCCCTCACCACCATTGGCCCTTCAAGTTTCAGACACAGCCAGAGGGGTACGTTGGGGTCTCTGGGCTCATTTTCTTGGGCTTCTATGGCCATTAATTTCACATTTTCCCAGGATTCTTGCATTTTCTTGTCCCATGTTATGGTTTGTCTACCATATTATTTGTGTGACATGTCTCTTTGGTGATCTTCTCTAGTTGTGCCTCTATAGCAATGCTTAGCTACTCTGCAATGCTTAGCTACTCTGCTATAGCCCGGTATGTGGTCTCTAATATACACTAGTTTACCTAGGCATTTCTGCATCTCATTCACTGTTTGTGGCTTGCTGAGCTCTGCTACTTTTTCAAATACATTTTGGCTTGCGGTGATTCCAGTGCCTATAGTGAAACCGAGAAAGTTCACTTCCTCTCGACCTATTTGGCTCTTTGTCAAGTTCAGTTTCATGCCTGCCCTGTTGAGTCTGTCTAGGGCTGCTATTACTGCTTCTGTGTGTTCTGACTCTCTCTATTTGGTCTGGAACAAAAAAAATGTTTCATATTTATGACTCCCCTGACTTATAATTATTTAGCGTCCAATAAGCTGAGGAGATTTTCTTCTCCTTGTAGCATATTTATCCGTAAGTGGTTTATTATTTTCATTTATTTTAAGTCCATCCTGAAATTTTAGGTGTCCACTCTTTGCATTATTTATTAAAGTCCCATTCCCCTACTCCTGTGTCAGTGTCTAACTGACCTAATACATTTGCACATGGGTCACTATCTGTCTCAGCTCTTTCAATGTAGTTATGTCTATGTTTAACTTCCTCTTAACTGCTGCTTTTAATGGCTGTGGTTTAAAACCTGCCTTTTCGCTTCTGCATCTGCTTCCTGTTGCCGCAGCTAATACTGACAGTACCAGATATGGTCTCTGTCTCCAAATATTGACTGACTGTCTCACTGTCTCCCTGTTTACACTAATGCATTTTATAGAACTCAACATTTTTATGTAGATAATTATATAGTTCAACTTAATTAACCCGATACTCTCAATGACCCTGGGTCACAACAGATGCCATATATTCTTGTAATCTTTCTACTATTTGAAGACAAACCTTCAAATGATTAGATAAGGCCAAAACGCTGCTAAACATAGCATATGTTTTCTGTACTAATGAAATCTCTCTTTCGGGAGTCCACTGTATTTTATCTAACAATAACCTGGGTTAATCTTAACTCAGTCTCATCAATAATTTTATATATGTTGCGTAGTATGTGATCCATTACCTACAGTACTTTATTATCCCTAAGAACTGCAACATATTTATTTTCATAACTAAATTTAATGCTTATAAAATCACTCCTTTTCTAACTTCATCTTTTTTTTCTGCCCTGTTGGCTTAAAATATACCCTAAATATTTAACATAAATCTTCCTGCATGGCTCTCAACATTACACTAGTGTCTCCTAGATTCGTTGGAGTCCCGTCTTGTAGCAGGGCCATTGCCATGGGGTACCAGGGCTGTGCATAGAAGGCCACTTTGCCACAATACACACTTACATCCTCTGGCCCCCTTCTTTTTCTGGAATGACCTTTAATTAGAACCCAATTTCGTATTACTACGAGGTCTGCCTGCCTTAACGGCGCTGAAAATAATTCACTATTGTTAACATATCTTCACCTTGGGGTTTGTATAAATTTCCTATTTAGTTGTAAACTCTATAATATTTTCTAGTTTCCTCAGGGATTTTTTTTTTCAAAGAGTAGACTCTAACCCGCCATTGCTCTTTACCTTGAGATTTAATTTAGATTTCCTATTTAGTTATAAACTCTATCGTACTTTCTTATTTCTCAGGGATTTTCCCTCAAAGAGTAGACTCTAATCCGCCATTGCTCTTTACCTTGAAATTGTATTTAGATTTCCTATTTAGTTACAAACTCTATAGTACTTTCTTATTTCTCAGGGATTTTTCCTCAAAGAGTAGACTCTAATCCGCCATTGCTCTTTACCTTGAGATTGTATTTAGATTTCCTATTTAGTTATAAACTCTATAGTACTTTCTTATTTCTCAGGGATTTTCCCTCATACAACGCCCATAGTGACACTTACGCACTATGTTAGCTTTACTTTCCCAAGGAAATAATACAATTATTTGCTATACACTTTGAATAGAGACTGGTGTCATTTTATAATTAATTTCCACCTGTTCCAACAATTTCCAGTGAAGTTGATCAGTCTTCACGGGAAATTCTTCGGATTCAGGGATATTTGCCTAATCCTGTAATTGGAGGGGCCGTCTGTTCCCTCTTGGTCAGCGGCCCCAGGGTATTCCTGGTACGCACATTGCGAGCCTACTGTTGGGTAGACCTGCCTTTTGCCTGCGTATCATTTCCTGTACTGTACCATTATTTTCTACCCTACTTTGCTCCTCATGAGCTGCCGTAGTATCTATGGTAGTTGCCATTTAGGGATCTTTTCTGGAATTTTTTATCATCCCAGAAAGTTTCCCTTCCTTCTATTCCCAGAAGATGTTTTATGGCTGTCTGGTCTACCGCTCTAAGTTTACCCCACGGTAGATCCGGTAAGACGAAACGTACTGCCGTAGCCATATCTCTAACTCTTTAAAGATACCTACTTTAGTAAGTTGTTTGGAAATAGAGCGCTGGTAGGGGCCGTTAACTCAGGTAGTAGTAGAGTCTTATATAGAGGTGTGGGGCCCCACGTTGGGCGCCAAGTGTCGCGATACGAAACCTTCAGCCCCGCCCCTTGGCCGGCAGCGGGGATGCTAGAGGTGGTTAGCGTCCCGTTCCCTGGATTGGACAGGGCACTATAGGTACTTCAGGTTATCTCGGTATAACCAGGACCGCTCGCGTAGCCCTGCCTCTCTTTCTATATCGAAACGTTGTCCGCGTAGAGAGGTCTTTTGCCTTGTCACTCTCAACGGTCTAGCTCTAGCTGGGATGTGCGAACCCCACCTTTATCCTCTAGACTCTTTGTTTCACCACTAATTGGTCCTTGAGTTATTATTAAGCACTAGTCCTACCAGTCTCTATATGATTTCCCTGTGGTTGAGTGTTTCCCCTCTGTGATGTATCTAGTTTAAAGTGTGAGGACCTTTAGTCAACTTAGTCTCACTACTCTGCCCGTCGGCTATGTATCGCTTGGAAAATAAAACTTAGATAGATCGATAAGACAATTAAATGAATCACTACTGGACACACCTTCCTCTTTGTCTTTTAACAGTAACTCATTCTGTCATAGAGCCCCGATCTCCGTTTCCAGTGTCCCGGTAGCGGGGAGTGTCAGAGTTGTTATCTCCCGTGCCGTTAACTGTCTTTGAGAGAACCGTTTACTCGAGACAAAATAAGACTACCATTTATTTTTGAAAACACTCTGTTTTTTGTCTTTTACAATCAAACACACTTCAAAATACACAATTGTTACTCGGTCACACACAGCGTTAATCAAAAACATGCACTTGCCTTAATGCTCTATAAAAATGCCTGGTACAATGATAACACTTATCTCTACATAAAATGCTTATAATAGTTATTTAATTACCTTTGAGAGATGACGAGGAGACCCACGAGATCAGGAGCAGAGTTTCAATCGGTCAGAGTTCCTTTTTTTAAATTTAGTTAGTAGCGACTTCCCTCTACTGGCTGAAAGGTTGACTTGAAGTCGGCAGTTTGCTAAATTGAGAGATTCAAGTTTGGACTGAATGAGAGAACCCGCTGGTGATTCCCTGCCCCACTGGAATATCGAAAAGTCTGCGTCACACGACTAGGGCTAGGTACTGAGCTCAACCGAGAGTTGCAGATCCGAAGACTGGCCCTGGGTGTAATCGCGTCAGTATACAAGCACCAAGGCCGCGGGCGACAGGGTCAATTCAGATAACCGTAGGTATTAACAGGAGATCAACTTAAGGACTAGAGAGACTCTCAGAGCCGTTGAACCACCGCAGTGTCCGTGCCATGTAACTAGGGCTAGGTACTGAGCTCAACCGAGAGTTGCAGATCCGAAGACTGGCCCTGGGTGTAATCGCGTCAGTATACAAGCACCAAGGCCACAGGCGAGAGAACAGCTGTTCAATAGTTAAACGGTATAACGGAGAGACCCTTCTCAGATCCAACAAGTTAGAATCTTTAAGTAATTTGAGTCAGGTGGCAATTACCCGAAGTCAAATGGTTGTCTAAATGAATTCAGGATTCAAGAAGTCAGCGCCAAAGTAATGGCAAATGTCTCTTTATATACCTTTTGATTCTCTGCACCCGATCTGCTGCTCCTCCCATTCCCTCAGAGCAGAGAGGGTGATGACATATCTTACAACAGGAAATAATTTTCTTACAGTGCATATATGGGCCTCTGGTTATGACAGAGCCCATTACTCTAGCAACAATGAGGAAACACTTTTCTTACAGTGCATATATGGGCCTCTGGTTATGACAGAGCCCATTACTCTAGCAACAATGAGGAAACACTTTTCTTACAGTGCATATATGGGCCTCTGGTTATGACAGAGCCCATTACTCTAGCAACAATGAGGAAACACTTTTCTTACAGTGCATATATGGGCCTCTGGTCATGACAGTGCCCATTACTCTAGCAACAATGAGGAAACACTTTTCCCATTCAGAGGTGTCACTTGAGGCAGAGGGTGATTCTTCCTGACACCAGTCAGGTTCAGTAGTTGGTTGGCTTGAGTCGTCTTCTGGTGGCTTTGCCCAATCCGGTATTTCAGTAGGCGAGGTCATCTCTGTCTCTACCCTTGGTGGGTAAGACAGGGGAAGAGGACCAGGAGGTAGATCCATTTGGCGTTTTACTACAGTATCTATATCCACAGTAAAACGAGTCCTATATCGACATAACCTGAAAGGCCACTCAGCAAGGAACAAGCCACTGCTCCAAAACCGCCATTAAAAAGCCAGAGTACGGTTTGCAACTACACATGGGGACAAAGATCATACTTTTTGGAGAAATGTCCACTGGTCTGATGAAACACAAACCGAATTGTTTGGCCCTAATGACCATTGTTATGTTTGGAGGAAAAAGGGTGAGAGCTTGCAAGCCAAAGAACACCAACAGCAACATCAGTCAGGAAGTAAATGCTTGGTCGCAAATGGGTCTTCCAAATGGAAAATGACCCCAAGCATACTTCCAAAGTTGTGGCAAAATGGCTTAAGTAAAAAAAAGTCACGGTATTGGAGTGGCCATCACAAAGCCCTGACTCATTCCTATAGAACATTTGTGGGCAGAACTGAAAAATGCGTGTGCGAGCAAGGAGGCCAACAAACCTGACTCATTTACACCAGCTCTGTCAGGAGGAATGGGCCAAAATTCACCCAATTTATTGTGGGAAGCTTGTGGAAGGCTACCAAAAAGTTTGAAACAAGTTAAACAATTAAAAGGCAATGCTAACAAATACTAACTGAGTGTATGTAAACTTCTGACACACTGGGAATGTGATTAAATAAATTAAAGCTGAAATAAATCACTCTCTACTATTATTTTCACATTTCACATTCTTAAAATAAAGTGGTGATCCTAACTGACCTAAAAATGGGAATTTTTACTAGGATTAAATGTCAGGAATTGTGGAAACTGAGTTTAAATGTATTTGGCTAAGGTGTAAGTAAACTTCCGACATCAACTGTATGTGTCGTACTTCTTGATGTCACGTTCTGACCTTAGTTCTTTTATTATGTCTTTGGTTTAGTATGGTCAGGGCGTGAGTTGGGTGGGTTGTCTATGTTACTTTTTCTATGTTTTGGGATTTCTGTGTTCGGCCTGGTATGGTTCTCAATCAGAGGCAGCTGTCAATCATTGTCCCTGATTGAGAATCATACTTAGGTAGCCTGGTTTAACTTTTGACTTGTGGGTGTTTATTTTCTGTTCTGTGTTTTGTTGCACCGTTCAGGACTGTCTGTTTGTCGTGTTTTGGTTCTGTATTAATTCTTTATTAAATTACAATGAATACTTACCACGCTGCACCTTGGTCCTCTCTTTCTCACGACGACAACCATTACACTTGAATGGAATCAATATGACTGTATTCACTCTTTCTGGGTTGGAGGGGTAAAGTTGTTCAGTCGGTGATGAATAGTTGGGTAGTTGGGTTTGGACAGGGTCAACATTCATGCATTTGTGTTCTGAAAAGGGTGATTTTCCCAAAAAATCTACACCTTTCTGAATGTTGTTCAACATTTCCTGCAAAATCAAGCATTTCTTACAGCTGTTTCCTTAGTGGTCCCAGTATGTTCACACAAATTTAAAATCTTGCAGAATACATTGAGAGATATGTACAATAACATTGTCCATAGACAAGTCTAACCAATTTATTCACGGGAAAGCTGACAGAAGCAATACAATTTAGGCTTTGACCAATGGAGGTCAAGTTTGAAGGGCGTTAGATCCCCGAAATAACAAATCTAGGCTAACCTATGGATACCTAGAAAGTACAGCCTATACAGTCCGCAAACCAAAATGTAGGTTTTGTTGAGGACAAAATAGCAGGGGCAATGGAACTCTTATTTGGCTGCTCTAAAATCAAAAGTCAAGAACCCCTAAAAAAAAGCTATTTATTTTTGAGAGTACCCTAACTTGTTAGGTTTAGGGTGAGGGGTTTGATTATGGGTAGGCTGAGGGTTAGAATTAGGGGTTGGCATTCCAGTCACATGCCTTTAGTCACACCAGCAGAGCAGAGCTTCATATATTAGATATTTGTGACCTGCATCCTGCTTTCGCTCCTCGACGACGACTTAGGCTGCTTACGGATCCTCCGCGAGGCGAAGGCGTACAGGAAGGGGTCCAGGCAGCTGTTAAAAAACGTAAAGCTCCGGACGACACGCGCTGCCGCGCTTCTGTGTCTCAGCAGCGCTGCCGATGCCTCTGGCCAGGAAGTCTGCAGCACAATGCCGGCGATGTCCACCAAATTGACAATGTGCACAGTGATCCAGAGGATGAAGAAGGCGACCACCACACTGGTGACCAGCCGCGTCATCTTGGCACTGCTGAACAGCGCCGTCTGGTTCACCCGCCCGTGAGGATGTGACCAGCACAGAGAACAGAATGACAAACCCTAAAAGGGTCTCCAAGACGAGGACAGCAACTCTTTCAGCATCGGAGCCCGTGTGTCGCTGGCACTTGAGCTCGCCATCGCGCACATCGCGAGTGGCAACTGCAGGGGCAGTCAGGGCACAGGCGAGCCCCCACAGAGCCAGGAGCAGCACCGCCTCCCCCTTGCGCCCCAGCCTGTTCCACATCTGCGGGTAGAGGACCTGGAGGTAGCGCTGGACACCGAGTAAAGTAGCCGTTAGCATACAGGCTGAGGTAGAGCAGGAAGGTGCCTAGCCTGCATGCAGCACGGCCCAGAGTCCAGCCGTGAAAGAATAAGAGATCTAAGAGCTATCTGGAAGAAGACAGACTTCAGACATCTAATTATCTGTTTCTGAAAACCTCAAGTTTGTTATGTTCTTTTGACTTCTTGTCATAGGGGAAATTGTGGGTTAACAGCCTTTGGTCAGCTTCCGCTTAATGAGCTGTGGGTGTGTTGACATAATTCTGAATTTGTCAAAGGCTACAGCCAACCTGATTCTCACAAATAGACACACTGAGAAGATGGATGCTCTGCCTACAGCTTGAAACTACCATATATATTACATTTACATTTAAGTCATTTAGCAGACGCTCTTATCCAGAGCGACTTACAAATTGGTGCATTCACCTTATGACATCCAGTGGAACAGCCACTTTACAATAGTGCATCTAAATATTTTAAGGGGGGGGTGAGAAGGATTACTTTATCCTATCCTAGGTATTCCTTAAAGAGGTGAGGTTTCAGGTGTCTCCGGAAGGTGGTGATTGACTCCGCTGTCCTGGCGTCGTGAGGGAGTGTGTTCCACCATTGGGGAGCCAGAGCAGCGAACAGTTTTGACTGGGCTGAGCGGGAACTGTACTTCCTCAGTGGTAGGGAGGCGAGCAGGCCAGAGGTGGATGAACGCAGTGCCCTTGTTTGGGTGTAGGGCCTGATCAAAGCCTGGAGGTACTGAGGTGCCGTTCCCCTCACATATATGTGCCTAGGGGCCAGCCATGCAATTCTTGTATATTTTATCATTTTTCAGTGATTTTAACTTGTGTAAAAAGTTTAAATGATTTGAACTTTTGACAGAAATGGATGCGTAATGTAATCCATCTCCTTGTTGCAAGGGCTTGATAAAGATAACATCTTTTTCTTAGCGTTCCGCTAATTTTTTGGCCATAGCTTCAATGTTGCCATCTAGTGGCAAGGACAGAAAAACGATATAAAAGATTACTGCACCTTTAATTTTCTCCCTGCCACAGATTCTAGCAGAAATCTACCATGACTTATGTTATCTTAATTTGGGAAACTATTGACAGTAACTGGACAGTTGTATAAAGCACATTTATTTGCAGATACACATATACAGTACTTGCATTCTCTCGTTTCTTTTAACTCACATCGTAGTTCTTGTGTTTAAAAAAAAATGTATTCTGCATTGTTGTCAAATAGCTCGCAAGGTTAGAATTAGACAGTACTGTTTTACACCTTTTGTATCCTGTGCATGTGGAAAATTAACTTCACTTGCAGTTCCAACATATCACCAACCAACATTCTCCCTTCATTGACCTTTCCTTCTATCCTCTTATTGTGTCTCTCCTTGATTTAATGATGAGTTTCACAGTCAAAATATATTTTGTCAGTTAAAACCTCAATCTTTTACCATAACCGTTCTCTGTCGCCATCTCAGTTGTAAATGAGAACTTGTTCTCAACTGGCCCACCTGGTTAAATAAATGGTAAAAAATAAAAATAAACAGCATTCTTTCCAACCAGAATTCACAATCCTTATCAAGTCTCACTGTGTTTTTATGAATGCAATCAGATCCACGGACAAGAATATACAATGTGGATGGGTGGGTCTGTCAATACTAGTCAATGTCAATTGAGACCAATCTATTCAGATGGTATGGAGTGCGCAAAAATCATTCTGGGCTAACAATGCGGGAAACAAAAGAGAAAATGACTCTTGCGGTTCAGCAGTTGTCAGTCAATCAATCATCGTCGTCCTCTTCCGAGGAGGAGCACATCATGCCTCCGCTATCGTTGCGGTAACAGCGGGCCAGGAGGTGGAGTTGCTCCAGGGACTCCTGGAAGTCGGTCAGCTCAGGCCCCTGGGAGAGGAAGCTGGGGGCGATGCGGCGGGGGTCCAGGGTGCTGGCACCGCGGTGCAGCTCCGACAGCCACGGGCCCAGGGCCGGAGAAGACTGCAGGGAGGTGAGCACGGGGAGGGAGGAGACCGCACAGGACCGCTCTGTGGAAGAGAGGATAGGAAGAGGGAGATAAGGTGAGAGGTATAGACCTGACAATAATGAGAGAGACTGTTGGATACAAGCATAGTGAGGCATGAAAACAGAATAGACTTATTTAGGGATTGTGAGGCTAGGGATCTGAAGTGAAGTGACAGGGAGTGAGCGAGGAAGGGTAGAATATGCATATACAATCACTTGTGTAGCCAGATGAAATGGCTTTTACTATTACCATTTATTAATATTGCACAATTTAAAAACACTTGCCCCCTAATCCCCCCCTTCCCAGATACAAAAAAAATCATGCCTTCCGATATTATACTTCTTCAAAAATGATATATTCTACTGAGCCATTTACTTTATGTTCATATTCTTATATTTTTTTATTGTTGTTGCATTGCCAAGAAGGAACCTGCAAGCAAGCATTTCATTGGATGGTGTATACCATGTGTATCCTGATCATACGACTAATAAAACTTGGTTAAATAAAAAAACTACAACATCCGCAGAGTACGACCCTGCCTCACACAGGAAGCGGCACAGGTCCTAATCCAGGCACTTGTCATCTCCCGTCTTGATTACTGCAACTCGCTGTTGGCTGGGCTCCCTGCCTGTGCCATTAAACCCCTACAACTCATCCAGAACGCCGCAGCCCGTCTGGTGTTCAACCTTCCCAAGTTCTCTCACGTCACCCCGCTCCTCCGCTCTCTCCACTGGCTTCCAGTTGAAGCTCGCATCCGCTACAAGACCATGGTGCTTGCCTACGGAGCTGTGAGGGGAACGGCACCTCAGTACCTCCAGGCTCTGATCAGGCCCTACACCCAAACAAGGGCACTGCGTTCATCCACCTCTGGCCTGCTCGCCTCCCTACCACTGAGGAAGTACAGTTCCCGCTCAGCCCAGTCAAAACTGTTCGCTGCTCTGGCCCCCAATGGTGGAACAAACTCCCTCACGACGCCAGGACAGCGGAGTCAATCACCACCTTCCGGAGACACCTGAAACCCCACCTCTTCAAGGAATACCTAGGATAGGGTAAGTAATCCTTCTCACCCCCCCCCCTAAAAAGATTTAGATGCACTATTGTAAAGTGGCTGTTCCACTGGATGTCATAAGGTGTATGCACCAATTTGTAAGTCGCTCTGGATAAGAGCGTCTGCTAAATGACTTAAATGTAAATGTAAAAACTTGATAACAGAAACAGACTGAGTCAGAGAGAGACAAACTTTGAAAATAACTTGACAGTGAGAAAGAAAGCACAGTTAGATAAATGGACCAGAAATGTCAGAGAAACATTAGGATTAGATTTACTCACTTTTGGGGGGAGGGGCTTGACACTGCAGAAAGCCCTGAGGACTCAAGGATTGGCTGAATATCTGTGGGAAGGGCGGGGTCAGCTTACTGGGGCTGGATACAAGCTGGACCGAACTGCACAGGGAGAATGAGGAAATGGTCAATTGTGATTTTCATGATTTAAACAGCAGGATTGGTTTGGTGTGGTCTATCAAACTACTACAGTCGTGTGTGTGTGTTGAATCCGTCCATGTGTATGTAAAAGATTTAGATGCACTATTGTAAAGTGGCTGTTCCACTGGATGTCATAAGGTGAATGCACCAATTTGTAAGTCGCTCTGGATAAGAGCGTCTGCTAAATGACTTAAATGTAAATGTAAATGTGGCCATGTCTCGAAGCCTGACTATGTGAGTGTGTGACATTGTCAGTCCATGAGTGTGTGTGTGTGTGTGTGTGTGTGTGTGTGTGTGTGTGTGTGTGTGTGTGTGTGTGTGTGTGTGTGTGTGTGTGTGTGTGTGTGAAAACGGGTGCTATTGTGTGTGCAAGAATGACTCACAAAGGCGTAGCGGGGTAGTGAGCATTGATGTAGGAGGCTAGCACCTCTTCCCCACAGTCAAGGCTATGCAGCTGGGTGGGCGGCTGCATCCCTGGTCTCAGCTGGCTGTAGATGGGACCGCAATGTTACAGCAATGCACATTAACACCAGAACAACGTTTAAAATCGTCCAAATTGGCATCCAAAAATACAGATTTCCGATTATTATGAAAACTTGAAATCGGCAATTCCGATTAAATCGGTCGACCTCTAAACATAACAGCCATGTTTTGTCTCACCTGACCAGACTCTGCCCCTCTAAACCCTTGAGGGTCACTGATTGGCCGAAGCAGTGGCCATCGCCCAGCTCGGGGCAAGCTGATAGGGGTTTCCATGGCAACAAATCCGCGCAGTCACCTAGGGCGTCGGGGAGAGAGCACCCCTGCATCATCGGAAAGGGGAGGGCTCCATACGCAGCCACCACCTGAGGAAAACACATGTTCATTAAATCAAATCAAACTTTATTTGTCACATGCACCGAATACAGCAAGTGTAGACCTTACCGTGAAATGCTTACTTACAAGCCCTTAACCAACAGTGCAGTTCAAGAAGAGTTAAGAAAATACTTACCAAATAGACTAAAGTAAAAAATATAAAAAATTGGGCGGGCCGTCATCAGGCACCAAACAGAAGAAAACAGACTGAAACAGGGAGGAACTACACAGACTTGGCCAACAAGAAATGTTTTCAAATGTTTTTTTGTTTGTTGTGTGCCCACTAATCAATATGACCCTGGTCTCACACACACTGTAAATCTGTTAAATGTATAGTAGGCTGTGGGGAAGACATAATGATTATCTTGTGCCCTGGACATTCCCTTCTAAATGTTATTTGAGGGTGATAACTGAAGCCAAACTGAAGCCAACCAGAGCTGCAGTCGAGCTTGAGCTGTTATTTTAGTCATACCTGTCTAAACCTTTCAGACCTTTCACAGGTTATTTATTTAACCAGGTTAGTCTCATTGGGAAGCAAAGAAAAATTGGACATAAGAGATAGCAGTAGGATTAGCAATGTAAATAGCTTGATTTTAAACTCAGCGGTAATGGATTCAAAGAAAGCACCCAGCTCTCACCTTTCTCCCGGACACTGCCAGTGCGTCTGCAAACTCCCACATGGGGGTGCTGTTGTGCCTCAGCCTGTAAGGGACAGTAAGGGAGTCCAGGGCCAGAGCCAGCACAGAGCTGGAGTGGTACCACAGTGAGGACTGGAGGAGACCGAAAAGACAGAGTGATTGGAATAGACAGAAACACACACACATTCATTTCTGGGGTTGTAGGACATCTTAGGGTTGGCTCGCTAAAAACAACTGTTAGCATCCTCTCAAGCAACGGTGGGGGAGAGCAATTTCAATCATTTACACTACAGCTCAATCTAGTCTATATGTTTTCAGTGAAATAATTAATATATGACTACCAAAATGTGTGAATAGACAGATGATAGATGGGAAAAGAGGGTGGCGTCTGTCTGACTCACGTCGTAGTTGAGGTGGGGGAAGGAGGGGGGTTGGGCGGGCCGTCTGCCCAGCCCGCCCTTCAGAGTCAAAGGGCAGAAGAATGAGCTGTTATTGGCCATGTGGACCATGCCTAAGGAGTAGTTCAACAGGTGGTAGAGCTCCTTCATCGGGGTCTGAGGAAAGCAACAGAAGAACAATGTCATAGGACTTCATTCACAATTACTATGAAATACAGACAAAACCAGATTAGTCATTAAATCAGTAGCAAATTGTGAAATAAAAACAAAATCACAGATCTCAGCTGAACTCTATGAAATACATTTCTATCTGCAATTTTACAGCGAATAAAACCCATGGCAAAGAACTACATGGCAAGAACACCTGGGTCATTCTCATTAGGCACCAATCGGAAGAAAACTGACAAACAGGGAGGAACTATCTGGACTTGGACAATAAGAAATGCTAATTGTCCATTGAGTGCCCTAATGAACATGACACTGTTGAATAAAACAGTGCTCACTGATGAACTGCCTGAAAACACACTGCCAAAAACCTCCCTCTTGTCACTCACTCACTGTGTCTGGGTGACTAACAGGTGCGAGCCCCCAGGTAAGGATGCCCCGTCCCCCATAGGAGTCCTGCAGCATCTCGGTGACCTTTGAACCCAGGCCAGAGAAGCCATCAGCCAGGTCACAGAGCACCTGGAACCCCTGGGAGGGAGGGAGGGAGGGAGGGGGGGGAGGGAGGGAGGGAGGGAGGGAGGGAGGGAGGGCAGAAGGAAGAGCAGGAGAAAGAGAAAGGAGAGATGACAAACAGATTAACTCAGCCATTCGAGGAGTGATTGTACAGAATGGGGCCTTTAGAATGAACAAAGTATGTTTGGATGGATATATGGATATTTTTGATATTCGAGACATGTAGTTTTCCAGGAGCAGGGTTTGTGATAACCCCTATTGGAGAGTCACGGTAGAGGATCACCAGTCAGTTAGTTACCTGTAGGTAGTCACATTCCTCTATGAAGAAGTGTAGTCTGTCCTCCAGATCCTCCAGCACTGAGCCCTGAAGCAGAGCCTCCCCCTGGCCAAAAGTTTCCAGGCGGTGGGCCTCCCTGTAGAACACAATGCCAAAACAAAGCAATTTTCCTGAGAAATCCAAGATAGTTCTGCTGTAGCGTGTGGGAAACGCACTCCGTGCGAAATAATTGGGAGTCGACCTAGCCACATAATAGGACTGTAATGTACTGTAGTGTGTGACCGTAATCATTTTTCAGGTTCATATCTGTTCAACAACTCATCAACCAAACTTTGGAACTGGTAGGGACAGCTCAGGGCTTCATGCCATCTTTTATACCGCTTTTCAGTTTCCAGTTGAGGTTTTTGGTTGGTCAAGGGTCCATCATAGTTAACCTTTTCTTGTCATCTTCAACTTGACTTTTATTAAAACAAACTATTTGGTTTAAAATATGTAAAGAATAAAAAAAAGACAGTAAAATAAAGAGAGTGGTGGGGTTGGATATAGGATACGAACCCGGGGTAAAGATTTCATTTTTTGGGGTTGGGAATGAGATACGGAGAACTGCATCTTTGGCTGTTACTATTTGACTGCATGTGCCTATGGTGATGCTCTCACCCATCATGGTTGTACTCGTGGATGACAGAGATTGTGCGGGGGTGCAGGTGGATCCTCAAGAAGTCCGACCATACCCTCACACTGCCCTCCAGTCGATAGCCCTTCTGAGCGCGCTCCAAGCGGCTGTTCACCGTCTCCATGGCTAAAGTCCCTACTCGGGAAACACGGATCGATGAAAAGGAAGTGTGTGTGAGTGGCCGAGAGCGGCTTGTTTCTCGGTCTGATCCTCTTTTACCCCATTTCTGGTCATACAGGTTCACACACACACAATAGTTTGCTAACTTATAAATCATGTTAAATATTGATTAAATGTCATCTTGGAAAATATACTTTAAAACTTCTTATGGCTGGGGGCAGTATTGAATAGCTTGGATGAATAAGGTGCCCAGAGTAAACTGCTTGCTCCTCAGTCCCAGTTGCTAATATATGCATACTATTAGTAGTATTGGATAGAAAACACTCTGAAGTTTCTAAAACTGTTTGAATGATGTATGTGAGTATAACATAACTTATATGGCAGGCAAAAACATGAGAAAAAAATCCACCAGGAAGTGGTAAATCTGAGGTTGGTCGATTTTCAACTCAGCCCTTATCGAAGACACAGTGGGATATTGGTCATGTTGCACTTCCTAAGGCTTCCACTAGAAGTCAACCGTCTTTAGAAACTTGTTTGAGGCTTCTACTGTGAAGTGGGGCCGAATGAGAGGGGAATGAGTCAGATGTCTGCCAGCAGCCACGAGCTCAGTCCCGCGCATTCACATGAGAGGTAGCGCCCGTTCCTTTGCTTTTCTGAAGACAAAATAATTCTCCGGTTGGATCATTATTGAAGTTGTTAAAAACATGCTAAAGATTGATTCTATACATCGTTTGACATGTTTCTACGGACTGTAACGGAACTTTTTGACATTTTGTCTGCAACTAGTGAACATGCTTCGTGAATTTGGATTTGTTTACCAAACGCGCTAACAAAAGTAGCTATTTGGACATAAATGATAGACATTATCGAACAAATCAAACATTTATTGTGGAACTGGAATTCCTGGGAGTGCATTCTGATGAAGATCATCAAAGGTAAGTGAATATTTGTAATGTTATTTCTGACTTCTGTTGACTCCAACATGGCGGATATATGCATTTGTTATCTGAACTCTGTACTCAGATTATTGCATGGTTTGCTTTTTCCGCAAAGCTTTTTTGAAATCTGACACAGCAGTTGCATTAAGGAGAAGTATATTTTTAATTGCATGCATAACTTGTATTTTCATCAACATTTATAATGAGTATTTCTGTAAATTGATGTGGCTCTCTGCAAAATCACCGGATGTTTTTGGAACTACTGAACATAACATGCCAATGTATACTGAGATTTCTTTATATAAATATGAACTTTATCGAACAAAACATACATGTATTGTGTAACATGAAGTCCTATGAGTGTCATCTGTTGAAGATCATCAAAGGTTAGTGATTAATTCTCTCTCCATTTCTGATTTTTGTGACTACACTCTTTGGCTGGAAAAATGGCTGTGTGTGTTTTTGTGACTTGGCTCTGACCTAACAATCGTTTGTGGTGCTTTCGCTGTAAAGCCTATTTGAAATTGGACACTGTGGTGGGATTAACAACAAGATTATCTTTAAAATGGTATAAGATACTTGTATGTTTGAGGAATTTTAATGAGATTTCTGTTGTTTTGAATTTGGCGCCATGCATTTTCACTGGCTGTTGTCATATCGATCCTGTTAACGGGATTTCAGCCCTAAGAAGTTAAAAAGAAGACCTTACCTGAACAGTGAGGCACTGGAGTTGGGTCAAAATCAACCTCAGCCAATATCTCCCCCTTCTGGACATAAAAACAACTGTCATAACAAGACACTTGAATGAGAGCCTTTTCGAACACGAGTTATGCCTGGTCCAAGAACAACTCCAATTTCCTTGCCCTGGGCCCAAACCCTTTGGTGAATGAATAACGGCAAGTAATGGGCAGGTGTAAGTAATATGGTGACGGCCCTTTCAACAGGCTTCAGCGAGTTTCAGCAATTTGCTTACACCTATCTGGTTCCTTCAGACATGCAATCGGGCTAATGCCGGGTGTACACTACACAACTTTCAAAATCCTAACGTCGTTGAGCCTCTCACATTAAATTACCATATTTCCTGTATGTTTTTGTCTTGCCAACGTAGTGGTGCGCACGCTCAACGATCTGGCACAGATGGGTTGTCACACACTACAAGATTCTTCACTTGGTCATGAAGATTCTCCATACCACCATACTGTCTTGCGAAAAAAACAATGATGTGATTAGATTGTGTAGCTAGAACGAGCTGTGGCTCAAGGCAGCCTCAAACGTTTTCAGTTAGATATTCACGTTTGCCATACAGAGTTGACATTTCTAGACAACATGTTGAATTGAAAAACATTTCTTGTGAACTTCAGAGCTGTAACAATTTGGCACATGCTTTGATTAAAGCAAAGTACAAAGGCATACTAGTAAGAGTCTACACATTCTGGGTGATGCAAAATAACGTTGCCATCTCACTGGCGAGCTCTCATTGGCTATTGCTGCTCACCGTTCTCAAAACTTGACGTTGCACATCTTACATTACAAGAGCATTCCAGATTTTGTGCTGCTAAAAATCTAACTTTTGAAAATATCACGACGTCTGGGACTGCTCACAGACGGGATTGGTAGCATCTCTGACACGCTCACGTTAAATGAGCGTCGGTGATGGCCGTGCACTCCAAATAGGCAACATGGGGATTTTGTCTCAAAAATCTGTATGGGACAGCCAAATCGGGGCCAAAAATCGATTCGTGTACACCCGGCTTAAAGGTTTAAAGACTAGAAGTTGTTTTTGGACTATCCTATTTAAAAAGCCTTCATTCTTTGGGTTTAAAGGGAGAGAAGTAATATACTTGGTGTTTGTGTCATACTCACGTCTAGCTTGTCCAGGTCTAGGAGGAAGGAGTTCTTTGTTGGCAGGCTCTCTTTGTGCACCATTACATTGCCCTCCCTGCAAAGAGAAGTATTTTACGTCATACACATAAACAAGGTTTGGGGGAAACACACAGACAGACAAATGCACACACACTTACCATGTGATAGCAGTGGGATCTTTCCCAGTCTCATAGAGGCTCCCCTCCTGTCTCAGTGTCTGAAGGCTACCTATATAATGGCAATGGACACAGAGGATGGTGATTCAGTATTTAAATATAGCCAACCTGGTTGTTCAATCTATAATCTACCCCTGTAGCCACAGTAGCTATCCTTACTCCAATGACATGCATTGTCACCGCCAAACCTAAAGATGTACACTGTAATTGTGGCAAACTCTGTAAAACCTTCAACATGTCATGTTTACTCAATCTGTGACCTCTAAGTGACATTCAGCAAAACATCTGTGTGAAATTTCAAGGAAGCGGTTGAGTGCTTCAGAACATTTCAGCAACGTGGTGCCCTTATGAATGACGCACTGCGGGTTACCACAGATTGGTTACCTTTGAGGTCCATAGCGATCAGGCGGGGGGTGTAGGTAATATGACCCCCAAAGGTTTGCCCCTCTCTGAAGAGAATATCATTCTGGAGCTCGCCTGGGGGTGCATCTGGGTCATAGGTCAGCGAGGCATCCTGATGCAATACAAACAGAAGGACAGGGAGGGAGAGAGAGAAGAAAATGTATCTTAATAGTGGCATAAGATGCAGTCAAGATTTACATACATAGCAAATATTTTAAGGCAAATCATATGTTATGTATACTGTGTCAACTCATACAAAGACAAATGGTAATTCAATGTGTCACCTTCCATGCTGCAAAGGGAGGTGCACTGAGCACCAATTGACAATGTTTATTAAGACAAACAGACCACACTAAAACAAAAGGTCCCTACACTATAAATAAACCATCTCTGCCTACACAGCAAAGACATAGTTAGCAGGCTAGCTATCTCTAACCTTTCTGAGTTTTATAATTGACTCGTTGTTACCTAGCTAGCTACAATACATTGATTATTTTATCTAGTTACTTTTGCCCTAGCGGTATAACGTTAGCTGGCTGTGCAATTTCTGCCGATGGTTGTTGCAGTAAAATGTGGGCCACACCCTAGCCTCACTCCCTTTTGCTGCACCTCTCACCCTCTGTGCACCAAAACACCACTGTTCTCCGCATTGTTAGCCTGGCTATTTCAGTTTGAATGTACGATAACTAGGGTCATGCTAGCTAACTACAGAAACAGTAGCTAGTTGTCAGAATAGTAGTGGCTAGCTAACCAACTAACTTAGCCACGTACTGCACCAGTTCTTAACTAAAATAGTAGCTAGATAGCTAGCTTGCCCACTACAACTTTTAGAACACATGCATATGTTATATGCAGAAACCGCTAACTTTAGCGCGTATCAACCTGTAAATTCCACCAATGTGTGCCAACGAAGTTTGAATAGTGCCCGAGTTGAAGAGTGACGATTTCTCTACAGAGGCTACTCATCGTCACGTCTATAAATTAATACAAAAAATATCACAAATGTATCAATCTGTTAATTTCAGAATGAGAAATATGACTCTCCATCATGGCAGGAAAACATGACAACAGAGTTATGGATCACTCTAACGGTGTGTGCATCGTTCAGAGGGAGCACGCCCTCGATGGAGGCCTTGGCGTCTACTATTGGTTAATAAGAAATACACGAACGAATATGATTGGCTCTTTAAAACGTTTTTCAAAACGTGGATAGGGTTCGGTTTCACTGCGCCGAGGAGGCACACGTGCAGCGCACAGCGCTCTGATAGGAGCGCGGTGAGAAAGCAGCCTCTTTATTGGCCTGTTGATTGTAGACAAAGACCCGGTACAGTAGACTATCTAATGTTGCCCTACCTGCGATTTATGAAAATAAAATATTATGTGTAGCCTATATTTACGACGAGAGGATGCATCTTCACCGATTAAAATGAATAAAATAATTTCTAAAGATTACCAACATGATATATAGACAAAAGTTTGTTTAACAAACCCTCTCTATCGCAATGTTATATATGTGGTTTTGAGCTAGCCAGATTGTTGTCCAAAAACCCGGAAATAAATTACTTATGGTTGAGTTAGTGCCTTCAAAAACATTTTTTTTTCTCTATGGCATTGTAGAAAAGAGTTTTCACATGATACTGCCTTTGCAACTACACAAATGTCCCGCAGTGCTTTACCTTGACACATCTGTGAAACAACCCACCCCTACTTAAGTTTCACTTTACGACCGAGTTTGACAAACACTAGGACAAGTTCACTTATTTCCACGATTAAAACATTATATTTGAATCTCATGGAACAGCATGAGACTAGACATCGGGTAAGTCAGTCTAACTACAATTAGGCTACAGGGTTCAAAGTTCCTTATGTCTTGGTGTTTTCACTATGGATTATTATTAAAGTCATTGACTTTAAAAAATAATAATAATAATCATTTATTGTACATTTATTTTTTTATCTGATCCGTTCCCCCTGAAGCTAGGACAGCAGATTCCCTGTTCCCTGCCCATCTTCTGAAAACATCTGAAACCCTACCTCATCAGAGTATTTAAAATAATCCCACAGCACACCCCTTTTTTTTCCTTTTAAGTCTTAATTCGTTTTTATTATAATACAACTGTTTTGTTTTTTAAAAAGCTATTTTCCCCATATTTGGCTGTAATTAATTGAACCCGTTCTGAAACTTGGCCTGGGCATTGGTGCTGCTGCTGTTCTATTCCCTCTACTCGTGTGGGGTGGCTATGCCCTCTTTCCCTTTGATGCCCCGCCACTGGACAGCGCCCCTCTCAGGCTGGTGTACACACTACGCTGCTCCTTCTTTGCTGTCATACCCATCATTCTAGGTAAGACTGTGGACTATTAGGGTTGGGCTGCGATATGACGTTGTTGCCTATTAGCCATTTAATAGACTCATAATGTGTGTTACTTCTTGCTCTTGGCAATGCTAATGTTTTAATAAAGAAAATTGAACTCTCATGTATGCATTGCTTTGCTGTTCCTCACTTTCTTTTGTCTTATTCATCCTCTGGGAGGGGAAACAATCGTCCTCTCCCCCTACCTCTATCCCCATCCCTTGCACTGTCCCCCTTCCCTCCTCTCCTCTCCCAGGTGTGCTGGTGCAGGGGGTGGCGCGGCTGCACTACGGTGCCGTAACGCCCCTCTACGAGGGCAAGGTGGGGGAGGAGAGCCGGGAGATGGCGGTGCACCGGCACTATGTGGTTGACTCGCTCTCCATCTTCCTGCTCTACTTCCTGCAACTGGCCATTATGGCCACCTACATCAGCCAGGACCTGCTCAAGATTTGTGCCCGTGCTTACCATCGTCTTTTTCTTCGGCAGGTGTGTGAAATGTATGTTCACTACTCTGCCTCCTTGGTGACAGTGCATTCTACACTGTATGTTTATTTGTGTGTGTGATTATGTGCATTCACTCTGCAGGTAGCAGAGATGTAGCCGACGTGGCATCACTAGATAATCAGCTGTTTTGAGATTGGGCATACGTCTGCAGTGTAGTCAGCCTAAAACGTGGCCATTGTTCCCCTTTCTCAACAAGGGCCATGGCTTTTGTGGAGGGATAGGTAATACTGCTTTGTGGGTGCAGAATGAGTTGTGTTGTGCAGATGGGGCCTGGTGTGTTCGTGCAGATGGGTAGTAGCATTCCCTTATCGCTGATCCATACTTTCAGTCAACATTGTTATCCTTATATTTTCTGACCTTTTTTATATCATGTCTGTAAACACTTGATACGTTCTCTGTATATTATCTCCATGTTCTCTGACCCATAGAGTTATCTGGTATTCGTTTATTGTTCTGCGTCACCTTTTGGAGATTTGAATTAATCTCGGCAGACTGGAATTTTGATGTTTTCTGTTAGCAGGAAGTATCTTCAAATTACTATGTAGTCTACCTTTAGTTTAGACTGGGGCAATATGACAGCTGTTACTAATATTCACTGAATATGGGCGAGTTCGTTTAACATGGCCGGTGCCCTGGTTGGGCAGAGTTTTAGACCATTCCATTGGTCCTTAAGTGAAATCTCCACCCACCCGGGCCATGCAAAATTAACTTGCCCCATGTCTCTTCTTCTATAGGCTGAACTACTGGGTTCGTGTGACCCAATTGGCTGATCTTGTTGTGATCTCTCACCCTACAGGCTGATCTACCGGGTGTGTGTCCCTAGGCAGCAGTGTGAGTGGGTTGGGCTTCGGCCTCTCCTTCCTGCCCATGCTGGGTGCCAAACTCTACTTTGTGTGCTCGTCACTCAGTGAAGGGGCTGTCTTTGATGTGGCCCCGCCCACCACCGCCCCGGCAGAGTTGGTGGGGCTAAGGAGGAAGAGGAGTAGATATCCTGAAGCCTAGATAGACCCCCAGTCCCTAGACACTTGTGTAGATCTGAAAGATATAATGATAAATGACATGGGAATATGTCCACTTTGCTTTCTGATAGACCAGGGCCATGCTCAGTAGGCAAACATTGTGCAACCTTGCAGATAGAAATGTATTCCTTACTCTATATGTCAGAGATGCAAGTGTGTTCACAATATAACACACATTCCCCAATGTTTTGCCCTACTGAGGTTTGTTTGAAATGTTGTTGGTACCCATTCAGCTCGACACAACTGTCATGGTGTTGATTTGGAAGGAGTAAGGGGGGAAGAATCAATCAAGTTCATCAGCTTGGATTTCATCTGAAACATTGGATTGCATTTGCAGTGGTTAATGGTGAAATACAATGACTTGAGGCTAGCAACCCCATAGAAGTTGCTTGTAATTGCAGGATTGTGTGCCATACGCCCTATGGGACTTGTTTTTAAGAAATAAAAAAATGTGTTGTCAAACAGGCTGGAAGCCCGTAACAACGAGGGAGACAAGGAATAACAAAATACAATAGTGTGAGTGGTTGCATGCATATATATATATATATGATAGATGGGTGTTGCATGGTGCCAAAGCAAACAAACAAAATGGCCACAAAAATGCTACAACCAAAATCAGTGTATGCATGGAGAGAGTCTCAATGAATAGGGAAGAGGTATTTATCCCGGGCCCAGGTGTGTCCAATTTCACCCCCTAATAAGGAAAACGAGAAAGAATACGGCAGACAGTGGGAGGGTTGTCACAGCGGCTACAATTGTTTCAACTGTGCAATGTTTACATTTCATTTCCAAATTTGTTACAGCATTTAATACTCCCAATGGATGGGAATGAAGTGTAATTTAATGCCTGCACGCAATATGTGCCTTATGTCTGTACAGTACCAGAAAAGCAATGAACAAATCAGTACATTGTTTGTAAAATGGCAGCCAGCTGATATAATTGTTGTATTCCTTTTGGACGTTGTCGTTCAATATGGTTGGCACTGTCTTAATGGAATGATGTTTCTCATAAAGCACCTAGTATTCCCGAGTTGTGTCATGACATCATGAAGCCAAGGGATGAGATGGGGATTGACAACCAGCTCAAAAGAAGACAAGATCACTTTTTCACTCAATTTGTCTATTTAATATATAAAATACGGTAAAACATACGCAAAAAGGATAAGGTTAAGGGACTTGGATACTTTGGTACAACAAACACTTTTGTAAAAGCGGTATAGAATTTTAATAACATCAGTGCATACATTGTATATGAAAATATACACAAAAATGTATATCGTTCTCAAAAACAAAAATAACCTTTACAACGAAAACCCAAAGCAGACTAACCGAGCACAATATATTAGCTATCATTTGTTTTTCTTATGCTACATTTTTTATGAGGTTCTCTTACTCATTTGTGATGCATCGTGATTTCTTTTTAAAAGTATGTAACATATTTGTTTTGTATAATCCCACGCATTTACATTTTCGAATTCGGTTAATTGCTCATTTCAGTTTCACCCCCCACATAAATAAATGTTCATATCTTAATCAATATTGCAGCATTTAACTGGTATTTTCCTTCATTGCATTTGCTATGTCACAATAACTGATCGTGCAATTCCAGCAAGTTTCAAGAAAGGAAGCCAGTTTCACATATCATGTATATAAGATCGATTAAATAAAAGGTTGAATATCCTACACAAAATACCAGAAAAATATAAGCTCCATAATAATAGAATATTAATAAAAGACAATGGAGCTGTCACCAGCACAAATAAACACTTGAAAAATAGTAAGATCTAGAAAACGTTTCACACAAGAAAAAAAAAGGGTGCAGGTTTTTCATTTAACATTATAGATTGTCTTCAGACTACATTGCTAGATTGGACAGAAAACCTTTTGTACATGAGTGGCCTGCAAGTGTCAGGGTGTTAAAACCAAATCAGTGTGGTGTCAAATGTCTCAAACCAGAGGGACCGCTCCCTCAGACTGAGGTGGGCGTGACTACACAAAAGTTCAGATAGAAATGTAGAGTGTAGGGGAAAAAAGAAAAAAAAACCTTTGAATTGGGCATGGATGTCCGTTCTAGACATTACATTTCTATCTGCAACGTTGCTCCCCACAAGAAAGGTCACTGGTGCCAGACATACGCACTGAACCCTGGGATACCCTGAGCAGGCAATGAAACTAAATCTGTGTTGCATAATGTACAGTAGATACATTTGTAGAAATCAACACCGCCTTCTTACATTGTGTCAAATAGGACCATTAGGACGTAGCTCTCGGCGGAGGGTGAAGCATATGAAAACACGATTTCATATGAATGATTCAAATGTGACTTCAAAAATCGGCAAATTACTTCAAATAAAGTAGCATTCGTTTTCGCTCAGCCTGACAGTGTATACTGTAGTTTACGAAGTCTGATCCTTTTAAGACAAAATACCATGATTCAATGCAATTGTACTAGTTGAATAGTACAATCCATTTTATTTCTATAAATTTGTTATAGTGGTCTAAATCACTTGACTTTGATTATTGGGGATTGGGTTCAGAGCGTGAGGCCAAAGGGCATGTTGACGCCACAGCCAAGCAGGCCTCAAGAGTGAGACAGAAAGTGCACACCATCAACACGAGCATTATATAGGTTACTGGAAACAAACTTCTCGGCTACTGCGGCAGGACTCCTGCATCGCAGCTCGAAACATATCACAATCACACTCATATGCAAACAGATCCACTGAGAATGAACACATTGCTTGTTTTAGGGATACCTAGCGAAGTCTATGCAAATATATTCATATGAACACACATCTGTATTGAAAAGCCTACTGCTTTGCTGCCAACTGAAGCTATAGAAATATAGAATATGTATTTTTCCATTCTGCTGAAACAGCTGGTTTGAAACATTGCAAAGAGCTGCAGAAAGCTAAGGGAACATCAAAACGCTTTTGTATAATAATTGTATACAAAGTCTTACTCTTAATTCCCCAAAACTACAGTTCAACAGTTCTAACCTTTATGAATGTGTCCAAAATGCCAAGACCAAATACTTCCTTAAAGAGAGCAACCAGAAGTCCAAAACAAACTTTAAATATGCATTGCATCGGGGTCTTCTACTAGTAGAACGAGCCTTTAGAAGTCCTGTGACACGTATCTCAGCATCTAGCCTAAATTCTGGTGCAACAAAGATCGCAACAATTCCTTCAAAATCAGAAAGGAAACACAGGTGACGACACAAAGTACATCTGAGCATAGAGATATTGAGAGCAGAATCAAAGTCTGAGTGTTTTTTTACTGTTTCGTGGAGGTGGTCAGTCATAATAACTGAACAATATTCTTCAGTGTCCCTGTACTGCGTCCGAGGCATTTGGCATTTAGGAAAAGAGGTTGATATCGGCACTCTGGCAAGATGCTCGATTTGGCCTTGGCTGACAGTGCCAGTTGACCACAGAGTGCCACCTGAGGCTTTGGCTGGGGTGTTGGAAATTGGTGGCAGCGGTGGGATCCATTCCTGTGTATCCCGGACCGACCGGATATCCCGTTTGCCCGTCTGGGGTCTCTTCGCTCAGTGCCACTGATGAAGCTGAACCAGCAATCTTTGCAAGCAGCGCTCGTCAAAACAGTCATTCCCAAAGTGCATTTTGATGGGGTGCTTTCTGAAGCAGACAGTGCTAATTATATCAAACAACAGAACTGAAGAGTCAATGGGGCAGAAAGTCCCACGGTGAAAACTAGCACTTGTGTCAAGCAAACACAGCAAAAGCCTTCCGTTGTACTGTTAACGATACAGTCGTGCTCAAATTAAAATACGTGACGTTTCGACTAACATCTCTAGATTCACTTTTACGCCTGGTATAAACAGCAATGAGCAGTCAAAAACATTTAGGAGAATATGTTCTATTTTAAATCCATCCATTATCTTCTTATCATCCTGATAGCGCAAGTATCAATTCCCACAAAACACACAAACTCAATTTGAGTGGGACAGCCCCCATATTCAATGTGCTGCCCAATACAAAATCCAACAGCACACTATACCATCCTCCCCTCAGGTGGAGCACAAGCCCATACATTTCTGTCTCTGCTTTGAGTCCTGGGGAGCTAGGTAGGTGGAGGCAAATTCTTTGGATGGAGGCAGCGAAGTGGGGGTGGAAAATGGCGGGATGTGGTGGTGGTGGGGGGGGGTGTTCTGTGTTTGTGGTGCTTCAGGGGTCGATAATGTTGGCGCCATGGCCTCTATGTGACCCACGCATCGAGTCTCATGCGTTTTATGTTGGCTCCCTCCTGCTCCGCCTCATTCTGGGCCCGCAGGAGCTCCACCGAGGGGCTGAATTCGGGGGGCAGGGAGCGGCCAGGGTTGCCCATGTTGCCCTCTGCACTTCCGCCGATGCCTCCTCCTCCTCCACCTGCCGCAGGGTCGTCGTGGTCATTGCCCTCGTAGGAGCTGCCGTTGCTGCCGAGGCTGTCGGCGGGGGAACGGCCGGTTGGGGGCTCCAGGCACAGCAGGGAACCAGGGTATTGTGGCGGAGGCGCGGCCGTCTGGACGCCCCCCCCGGATGAGGACGGCGGGGGGCACGGGGAGCGGCGGTCTCGGCCAGGCGAGATGGGCTCAGACTTGATGCTCATGTTGGAGTTGGTGTTGACAGTCAGCATGGTGCCCTGAGGTATGTGCCCCACCGGCCTGAGCGTCAGAGAGAGGGAGAGAAGGGCAGGAGAGGGGAGGGGAAAGATGGACAAAGATTAAGCACAGAGATGGAAATTAAGAGAAAGAAAACAGGATGGGTGAGTTTCACTTGACAATTACAATATATTGCAATACAAACAGTGAAAGGTTTCTCACGTGACGTTTCGGAGGGAACCCCTAATCACAAGACAGAGCACCAACAAGGCATAGTAGTAGCAGCAACACCATTTGAATTGATGATCAAATCCATTCCAAGCAATTGACAAGTAAAAGTAACCCTCAAGCTCCCAAAATCCATACAAAAACAGGCCAACAGCATTAGAAAAGCATGAAATTGTCTGTGTATGAAGGGGTGATTTGACAAGAGATCATGGCGGCTCAGGAAAAACAATCCAGAAACGGGATTTTTCAAAAATCCCAGTTGGAGGATTCCCGGTTCCGGAATTTTCTGAAAAACCTGGGAACTTTGGTCAAGTGTAAATCACCACCACAGAATTGACATGCCGGGGCAGCCAAAAGCGCACAGACATGACATAGTACGGAGAAATACAGTACCGGCCCAACCACTCATCTCTACCCAAGAGGAGGTTGGACTGCGAGGCGCTGTGGGGAGAAAGAAACATTGGAGACACTTGCAAAAGAAAATGACAGTATGTAGCTATGCATGTGAAAGGTGTACATGAAGGGGGTATATTAGTATTCATCAATCTACCGATCCATCGATACAGCAATTGCAAACAAAAATAGATGGACATAATAATACATGAATGGAAATATGTGTATGTTAGGGATAGATAGATCATAAATAGATTGAAGTTGTGCCCAATACCATTTCGTCCAATATAGAAGAAGCATAAAAAAAAAAAAAGCGCTGTGACCACATTTTCAGGAGTGGAAAATCTTATTTAATGGTTTTCATAAGTGGTCTCTGGACAGACCGTTGCCTGATTCAATGTTAGTGCAAGCCTTTGTGCCCCCCCCCTGTGGTTAATGCTAATATGTGTCACCATCTGGAAAAGACAACTCTCCCTTTATAATAAAATACTTTGCTAGCGTTTGTAAATGTATTTGGCATTGTCCAAAATAAAATTGTTCTGAAAAAGGCGTCTGCGTTCTTAAGGAAGGAAAACATGGAATAGAGAACAGTCCCCATCCACTCGAAGGGACACCTCGGCAAAGACATTCACCTCAGATTGGCCGCCAGACTGGAGATCTGGCTAGACAGGTCCCCGCTCTGTTTGTCCATGCCCCACATGCTGTGGACAAAAGGAGAGAACACACTCACTCAGTCACACAGGCTACTGAGGCTGAGTGTGTGTGCATGGTGGCCATTTTGACCTCTATTATGTGGGTCAATTGACCACTGGAGGATTTGGCTGGGCTGGGGGGGGTATTGGTGCCAGCAGTGGGATCCATTTTGACCATTGACCTTTGAAGGTTCTAAGCATCTACGCTATCCTGTGTGCTGCCATCGTAAAGCTGAGTGTGGAGCCACAACACAGCATAATACGACCGTCCTTATTTGTGCCCTGTGTGAGGAAAATACCTGGCATCTGACCTAAGATAAATTAGGTATTTTATCAGTATATAAACTTGAAAACAAATCCTGTATTAAGTCGCATCCCTAAAAAAAAACGATGGTGCTTCAAGAAGGAAAGGATCTGGGGTGGCATATGTCGGTGACACCAATTCACAGACCCCAGCTAAAGGATGTGAATTGCTTGCAGTTACAAATGACATGGGGACACTATGCTACATGACAGGAATGGCCAGTCACATAGTGTTTTGATGGACAGCTCGAAAGTCATCAATTGGTTTGTAGAGAATGGAGGAAGGCTTCATGGTTGCTTTGTGACGTGGCAATGCAAGGATGGACTTACACCAAGTTGCTAAGCGACGCCAGACTAAGTTGTTGCTGTTGCTGCTGCTGTTGCTGCTGGGACAAAGACGGTTGCTGTTGCCACGACACGTTGCCTTGCAGCAGGCCGCCTGGTGACGCCAGGGCGTGGAGAGCGGTGATGTCAGCGCTCGTCAGCTGGTATTCTGAGGGAGGCGAAAGACAGAGGGAAAATGGTTCAGCCACGTTCACTTCCTTTCATGTGTAATGTTGAAATGAATCAATCTATATAGGAACTCTGTACACACGCGTGCAGCTATGGTGCTTTTTGCAGTGGTTTGTTACTCCGCCACTCTGAAACTACTGATTTTGGTGTCGGGGAGAAATGAAAACCAGAAGGACTGCAGGACTCGGAGGCCAGAGTTGTGCAATCCTGAACTAGTGTCTGTGCAATATATACACAATGCCAGCATGTCTATTGGACAAGAATATGAAGCGCAACATACAACCATTTCAGAGGATCAATCAATATAAATAAATTATTAGGCCCTACTATATGGATTTTACATGACTGGGAATACAGATATGCATCACTTGGTCACAGATACCTTTTTAAAAAAGGTAGGGGCGTGGATCAGAAAACCAGTCAGTATTTGGTGTGACCACCATTTGCCTCATGCAGCGCGACACATCTCCTTTGCATAAAGTTGATCAGGCTGTAGATTGTGGCCTGTGGAACGTTGTCCCACTCTTTAATGGCTGTGCGAAGTTGCTGGACATTAGTGGAAACTGGAACACACTGTCGTACACTTTGATCCAGAGCATCCCAAACATGCTAAATGGATGGCATGTCTGGTAAGTATGCAGGCCATGGAAGTACTGGGACATTTTCAGCTTCCAGGAATTGTGTACAGATCCTTCCGACATGGGCCTCAGGTTCTCGTCATGGTATGTACATTCAAATTGCCATCGATAAAACACTATTGTGTTCGTTGTCCAGATGCCTGCCCGTACCATAACCCCACCATGAGGCACCCTGTTCACAACGATGACATCAGCAAACTGATCACCCACACGACGCCATATGGCGTGGTATGCCTGTTGAACATTCTGCCAAATTCTCTAAAACAACTTGAGGCGGCTTATGGTAGAGAAATTAACATTGAATTATCTGGCAACAGCTCTGGTGAACATTCCTGCAGTCAGCATGCCAAATGCACACTCCCTCAAAACTTGAGACATCTGTGGCATTGTGCTATGTGACAAAACTGAACATTTTAGAGTGGGCTTTTATTATCTCCAGCACAAGGTGCACCTGTGTAATGATCATGTTTAATCAGCTTCTTGATATGCCACACCTGTCAGGTGGATGGATTATCTTGGCAAAGGAGAAATGCTCACTAACAGGGATGTAAAAAACATTTTAGAGAAATAAGCTTTTTGTGCGTATGAAACATTTCTGGGATCTTTTATTTCAGCTCATGAAACATGGGACTAACACTTTACATGTTGCGTTCATATTTTTGTTCAGTGTATAAGCATTTGTAGCAATCTGCTCATGCTTCAGGTAACCTGTGTTGTAAGCTGTCGGCATGGCGGAGAAGGGCAACCCCTGTGCCAGGAGGCTGGGCGTTGTCACGGAGACCACTGGCGTGGTGAGCGCCTGGGCCACTTGTGCGCCGGCCAAACGCTGGGCATTCTGGGAAGAAAGGAAATGAGGGAAAATGTTAGACCAAATAAACAAAGAATTTAAACCTTGGTGTTTGACAGAAATGAGCGACATGTTTGAAACCTGTGTATTCAATGAATGGAACTGCTGACATGATCGAATGTCAAAATGTTGATATGGTTGGACTCATGACAAGCTAAGCCTTTCAAAATGTATCTCGTATTAGGTGGAGGTGTTGTCGGGAGACTTGACGTCATGCATCACACACACAATAGTGGTGGTGGCATTGCCAGGTGAACGCGAGCGAGCCATAAAGGAACAGTTCACATTTTAAAATTAATAAGCTTACTTCAAAAAGTGAATTATCCCTTTAAAAATGCATGCCATTCATTGTTTGGGTAACCCCATGCAGTTTCCAGATGGACAGGGAACGTGCTGCAAGTTGGTGGTGGCAACAAACTGCCAAGTGAAATGACACCCGTCATGCCGCCCAACAGTGTCAGCGTTGATGGAAGAAAATGGGCCGACAAAACGATGAAGATGATCCAAGCGAAGTGTGTGGCAAACCGTCGCCCAAAGTTGCTAACATTCCCACTGATAGATGCTAGTGTAGCTTGAAGGAATCTTTATTTTTCACCTTAAATTACAGCAACTGATCATAGTTGTAAGACTATATGCAGTCATGCTTGGAGTCACAACTACGACCCCTAAAACCACATGCAGTCCGGTGGCGACTATAAATTCATGACCATACCACCACATGCCATTGAGCCATAGCCAAAGAGACTATACTTTGGCCTTTAAAATGACACACTCATGAGCGTTGCATTGCACACTTGTGACCATGTGAATGTAGGGGGAAGGTCAAGTCATCGACACATGCGAGTGACAGGAGAGAAAAAAAAAAAATAAATTCACCTCGCTCACCATCTCCAGCTCATCATCTGTCTGCAAAGGGGCGGGAGCGGAAATAATTACGCCACTGACCTTTCTCTGAACCCAAAACACATGAATCTCTAGTCTCGACCGACCGTTGACTAAAGGTCATGCTGGACAGAAGACCGTGAACAGAGAGGAGAAGGTCCTGTTTGTCAACGATACTACACTGAGTGTACAAAACATTAGGAACACCTGCTCTTTCCATGACTGACTGACCAGGTGAAAGTTATGACCCCTTATCAATGTCACTTGTTAAATCCATTTCAAAATCAGTGTAGATGAAGGGGAGGAGACAGGTTAAAGAAGGATTTTTAAGCTTTAAAACAATTGTGTGTCATTCCGGGGGTGAATGGGCAAGACAAAAGATTTAAGTGCCGGGGTATGGTAGTGGGTGGTAGGCGCACCAGTTTGAGTGTGTCAAGAGCTGCAACGCTGCTGGGGATTTCACACTTAACAGCTTCCCGTGAGTATCAAGAATGGTCCACTGCCCAAAGGACCTCCAGCCAACTTGACTCATCAGTGGGAATCATTGAAGTCAACATGGGCCAGCATCCCTGTGGAACGCTTTCGACACCTTGTAGAGTCCTTGCCCCGGTGAATTGAGGCTGTTCTGAGGGCAGAAGGTGGTGCAACTCAATATTAGGAAGGGGTCCCTAATGTTTTGTACAATCAGTGTATTTTACTGATATTATAGTGTATGATATAAACAAAAAATGTATAACCTTTGCTTACTCTAGATTGCACAGGTTGTGTTTCGGCAATCTGGTGGTTTTGGTGGAGGCACAAATCTAAAATAAAAATCTTTAACTAGAAAAAAAAACCTCCAAAGTCCATACTAGATTTCACTCTTGCTACGAAACTGAGATGACCATGTGCATAATAAGTGTCAAAGAGTTTGTGGAAGTTACTTTTTGTGGAAGTTAATTACTATTGATGCAATTAAAGCCAACAAAACACAGACATGTCCCATTTAGTCTGGTAAAGCCTGGTTGACCCCAGTTAGACCTGGTATGGCCTGGTTCTGATTGAACTTGGTTAGTGGTTCAGCTTGGTTGAGCTCACCATCTGCATCAGGCTCTTCCCACCCTGAGAGGTGATTACCCGGAGGTCTGGCTTGCGGCTGTTGACCATCTGTGGGCTCTGTGGCGGGGGCGGGGACTTGGCCGGAATTACTTTCCCCAGGCTGTTGCCATTGGAGACAGAGAGGAGGCCCGGGGAGGCCCTGGCACTGATGTATCCGTTAGCTGGAAGGGGAAAAGGAAGGAAGCGAGATAAATGACAAAACCCATGCAGGTAAATCAACACCTACCTAGGCACAGCAGGAATTGCTTTATTTAGAAGATGAAACCTCAGAGGCTAAAAGTCCTTTATTTCATCATCTCTGATCTGAAAGGAGCTTATATGACATACAGCACAGAGCCATGTTTTAATCTATCCTTCAACTATCCATGGTCACAGAGGAAATTATATGTGGGAGGGAGGCTGCCTTCTTGGGACAGGTCTTCTTTTTGTGCAACGCGATAATCGGAACGATGCAGGATTTTAAAAGATTTTGTGTTGGAATACACTAAGAAAATGCCAGGGGGGGCGCATTACTTGGCTCATGCGGCTGGGTGTTAAGAAGAGTGGTTTGGCGGGTCATGTTTCAGAGTACCCATGACTCAACCTTCGCCTCCCGAGTCTGTTGGGAGTTGCAGCGATTAGACAAGATCGAAATTGGGGAGAGAAAAATGGGGTAAAACACAACAAACAAACAAATCTTCAGACAATAGGCATAGGCAGACATTGCAATTGGAGGATGCATTTTCTGCATATTCTATAACGATAGAATGTTCCATAATGATATTCAATAGACTACATCGGTCAGAACAAACTTTGATAAATTATGCCATCATACTTTTCACTCCCACGCCTAAAAAATTAAAATAACACTACACCACTGGTTGGGGGACAACAGACACCATGGATGTGCTCCCAACTCGTAAGTCAATGACAAACAATGTTTTGAATTTAAAAAAATGCCCATAGACAGCTTGCATTGCTCATGAGCTGTGAGAAAATGTGTGCATTCCACGGCAGAAAGTACACAGAAAAACGTGTCGTCGTGCCACACAATGACACATGACAAGTTGTCTTTACACCATAATCTCAGCTATCCCTGGATTGCGTGCTTCAAGCCTTCTTAACACCAGGCCTCCCCTCTTGCCAAAAGCCTGGGGCTAGATTTGATTTCTCCCCAAGGGAGGGTTGACACCTGAACCTTCTGGGTCTCCCTCTCCGCCTGGCTCCCACATTGCTCTGGTGTCTATCCAGGCAAGTGCTAGGGACACCAGCTGACGTCAATGGAGACATTCCAAGATGATCCGGGGCAGTCTCAGTAATACTGGGACAGTCATGGCAGAGAAGATAGAGGAAGAGATGGAGAGGAACTACTAAGGACTGGACCCTGGATGGAGTATATGATTGCTCTTGGCAATGTGACAAGCATAAAATATGTTTTTCACATTCTTTTAGCAGGCCCTTTTCTTGAAAAAAAAAGCAACATCCACATCTCTAATATGCTGATATTTATTGAGACATTTGGAAAAGTTCTGTCATTTGAGCGTCTCAATAAATCTCTGTGGGAGCAAATCATAGTGCAGACATTTTTCTGTCTAGCACCTAAGATATTAGATTGAATTAGCCCTTTTTCAATGAGTACATCCATTTCTTAACAAATTGACTGTCAATGAGCATAGTACTGTCAGTAGAAGTGGTATTGTAGAGTAGTCTGTCATAAGGTTACTCACGGACTGGACTTGGGCATCCTCCATTTGAATTGTTCAGGTCTCCCCCGAGCATAGCACCTGTTCAAATGATAAACACTGGCTTAGCAAGAACAATATGAACACTCCTAGCGGAGAATGAATTAAAATGTTTTTCTATTACTTTCACACACATTATAAGTATTCAGATGTATATTGTTTGAAAATACAAGTAGTAGAATATTGGAATGTATTTGGAAATACTCAAATACAAATAAATATTCCCATGCATTTGAACCCAGGTCCTAGGAGTGTTTGAAATAATATATTTGGAAAAAAGTATTTGAAAATATTTTCAAATACTAGGCTATTTATAAAATTGCAAAATACTTTCAAATGATTCCAATAGAAATAGATTATTTTGGCCACATTATTAGAAAATACTCAAATACATAGAAAGTAAATATTTAAATAATCAAATACACGCATGTTTGATCCCAGGTCGTCTGGATTCATTGCTTCAGAACAACATGGATTTGAAAAAGGGTTCCGATTCATTGAATTGTAACAACTCATTGATTGGAACCAGGGTCTTGTTCATTTGGCAGCAAATGGACTGAAACAGGGAGGGACTACCTGGACATAAGAAACGCTCATTCATTTTCTGTTGCAAAACATTTTTTTACATTTTCCGTTGCATGTCTTAATGAACAGGACACTGGCTATGGCAGAGCACAGAGTTTGTGTGGAGAGGAAAGATGACCTCATTTCCCACAGATGCCACAGTAGAAGGCCGTCCCGCTCTTTCGCTCACCTGCACTGGCCGGTCGCTGTGGCAACCCAGGAGACACTGTGTTTCTCTGGAGCGCCGGTTGCTGGGGCGACAGGTGGTGGTTGTCAGACGGCGACGTCACGTAGGAGGTGGTCACCATGGCGTTGCCAGGGTTACTGAATTGCAATGTGTTCTGATTAGAAGCCTGGACGGTGACGGGCATGGAAAATGTGGGGGGTGGGACCGCAGACTGAAAGAAATTTGATAATTAGCACTTTTCAACAATGGCTCAGTGGAAGACAATGGGTGAGGAAAAGGGGAGATGCTTACACTGACACCGTAGCGCTTGAAGAGGATGTCTAGGTCTTCGGTGGTCTTGCGGTATTTGTCGTCGTTCAGGGGGCTCTGGTCTATGGAGTCCTCTCCGTCCGGCTCGGGACTTTCGCAACCGTTGAAGCCTTTCTTTCGCAACGTCTGTGAAGACAGGATGGGGAAAAAAAGAGTGGTGGGAGATGAGAACTAAGGATGGGAGCTGAAGGTCCATCTGGCTGAATTGGAACAAGTACAGTCGAGCTGTATTGTTGATTTATGCGTCTGAGTGAGAACAATTTCAAGGTACATTTGTGCGATAGCTTGGTTCCAGATCGGTTGTGCTGTATAGACAACTTTATATGATCAAATTCATTGCTAAATGACAACAGTAGTTGGGAATACAGTACAAAACGATCTGTGACAATGCATCCGGTGCACTTCCTCAAAAATGGTGAGAGTTTCAGACCTCCGGACTTGGCAAGAAGTCACACAGATCAGATCAGTTCTGAGACAACATTCCCATTCCCTTTCTACAAAGAAGCGACGACACTTTGGTTGCAATAAGGTTCATTGTTCTGTGCAGATTGAGCTTGGCTGGCGCAGTGGAACCAATCGAAGTGTCACAAAAAGTGCAAACCCTGCCCATTTGCCATTCCAGACAGTCTCAAGCTAAAGTGGTACGGTCAGAGGCTGATAGCCCTTTCTGTTTGCTTTACCTCAATGATGTCGGCGTTGGTCCGGCTCTCGTGGGGTTCGTTGTACTCGGTGTACTTGAGCAGCACCTTGTCCATGTCGGTGCTGGCGTACTGGAACAGCTTGTTGGAGTGGTTGAAGATGATGAGGGCAATCTCACAGTCACACAGCACACTCAGCTCATACGCTTTCTTCATCAGGCCAAACTTTCTCTTGGTGAACGTCACCTGCATTGGGAGGGGATAGAGAATGAATCAATTCGATTTATTTATACAAGCACTTTTTTATCCCCATCAGCATTGTCACAAAGGGATTTACATAACATAATGGAGGTAGGTGAGAAGAGATCGCAGAGGTTGAGGAAAGTGAAAATGAGTTTGAGTTGTGTCGTCTGTAGAAAGTGTAAATTTAAGTCATTAACAAGTGCCGACACAGTGTTAAAAATCTGAGTGAACCGGCAGAGTGGGCTTCCTTTATCTGCAATGGAGTGAATTAGTGCCACTCTGGTTCTTCAGTGACATTTTCATTAGGGCACACTAGCAAAATGCTTCAAAACATTGTGCCACAAAAAACCGTCTCCTTCCATTTCAGTGTTTTCTTCAGTTTTGTGCCTAATGAACATGACCCACATGCAACTAACCCCATTCTCTTCAGCTTCCATCTCTTTACCCTTCTCTCTTTCCCAACTCTCCTTCCCCATGTTGCTCCGAGCCCTGAACATGCAAATGAGATGCTTTGATGAGAAAACTGATAAGGGACTTCAATATCCTTCCTTCAGAATTACCCCCCCCCCACCCGTAGATATAGAGAATCTTCCCACTTTTACGGACACGGAAGAGCAATAGAGGACAAGGAAGGGTGTAACATCTACTGGGGTTAAGGTTTTGTAATATGCCATTACGAAATGCTACTGTAGTGATACGTAACCTTTGGTCAGCAAATATGGATTTGATTTCAATGTATCCTGTATGTTGTGTGTACATTTCTGAATGACCTGAGGCAATCACAGTTGTTATTGTAGTAGGAATAGTGAATGAGGTACATTGTCACCGAATAGTCAACATCGTAAACCGACCATAGCATTGTACCTTAAGTGCAATGCTAATATTTTTTATATGTACCCTCTGTGTATTGTGGGTATTTTCTGCATTTTGCAATGTACAACCAGGAAGATTATTTTAATATTTAACCAATCATGACTAATAAATGAATCTAGTCAAAAATCACAACATCAGACAAATAGGGTGGTGAGTGAACAAGAAGCGGACAGAAACAGATTTCCCAAGACCGTAGCACAGACACACCCAGTCACAATCCCACTCCCACACTTTTACCCTTTCAAACATACACGTATGCAAACACTTACCTTTCTCAACACACACCTACCCCCACACACACATTCACCCTTTGAAAACACACACGCGCACAGATCAGTAACTTCTGTCCCTGATAGGACTGTGTCCACTGGTCTGCAGCTGCTGTGGACATTCTGATTTATCTGGAGCAGCTGTCTGCAGGGCTGTGTGTGATCTGATTGACTCCATGTCGGTTTGAACTCTGTGCCTGCTCGGCCTGAAACACTATGCACTCTCAGAAAGGGCCACGGGTGCGTGAGAGCTCCATTCAAGTCAAACGCACACCCTCAAACAAACTAAAAGATACACTCTGCACACACTATACTGTAGAAACCCAGAAAACAGTAACATTACACTACAACACTGATACCATGTTCATTAAAGGGGCAGTGACACTAACACTAGTACATTAATACAGGGAAAGATATACATTTGCACCTGTTATTTTTAGGAGGATAAAAAGCTCAAACTGTAAACCATTAGCTGAAGAGAAGGAAGAAAAGCTTACAGTTATGTTTGACCTTTTTTTTGGTACATTTATTTCAACAGGTGTATAGTTTGCACCAGTACAAACTCAGTGAATCTGGCCCTTGGTGTCAAATGGACCTTGGAGGTCTAACACATACAGTTGAAGTCAGAAGTTTACATATACCTTAGGCAAATACATGTAAACTGAGTTTCACAATTCCTGACATTTATTCCTAGTAAAAATTCCCTCTTAGGTCATTTAGGATCACCACTTTATTTTAATAATGTGAAATGTCAGAATAATAGGAGAATGATTTATTTCAGCTTTTATTTCTTTCATCACATTCCCAGTGGATCAGAAGATTACATACTCCTAATTAGTATTTGGTAGCATTGCCTTTCAATTGTGTCAAACGCTTTGAGTAGCCTTCAACAAGCCTCCCACAATAAGAATGTTGGCCCATTCCTCCTGACAGACCTGGTGTAACTGAGTCAGGTTTGTAGGCCTCCTTGCTCGCACACGCTTTTTCCAGTTCTGCCCACAAATTTTCTATAGGAATGAGGTCAGGGCTTTGTGATGGCCACGCCAATACCTTGACTTTGTGGTCCTTAAGCCATTTTGCCACAACTTTGGAAGTATGCTTGGGGTCAGTGTTCATTTGGGAGACCAATTTGCAACCAAGCTTGAACTGCCTGACTGATATCTTGATGTTGCTTCAATATATCCACAAATTCCCCCCCTAATGATGCTATCCATTTTGTGATGTGCACCAGTCCCTCTTGCAGCAAAGCACCCCCACAACATGATCCTGCCACCCCAGTGCTTCACAGTTGGGATGGTGTTCTTCGACTTGCAAGCCCCCCCCATTTTTCGCCCAACATAATGAAGGTCATTATGGCCAAACAGTTCCATTTTTGTTTCATCAGACCAGAGGACATTTCTCCAAAAAGTATGATCTTTGTCCCCATATGCAGTTGCAAACCATAGTCTTGTTTTTTTATGGCGGTTTTGGAGCAGTGGCTTCTTCCTTGATGAGCGGCCTTTCAGGTTATGTCGATATAGGACTCGTTTTACTGTGGATATAGATATTTTTGTACCGGTTTCCTCCAGCATCTTCACAAGGTCCTTTGATGTCATTCTGGGATTGAGTTGCACTTCTCGCACCAAAGTACATTAATCTCTAGGAGACAGAACGCGTCTCCTTCCCGAGTGGTGTGACGGCTGCATGGTCCCATGGTGTTTGTGTACTATTGTTTGTACAGATGAACGTGGTACCTTCAGGTGTTTGGAAATTGCTCCCAAGGATGAACCAGACTTGTGGAGGTCTACAATTTTTCTGAGGTCTTGGCTGATTTCTTTTGATTTTCCCATGATGTCATGCAAAGAGGCACTGAATTTGAAGGTAGGCCTTGAAATACATCCAGAGGTACACCTCCAATTGACTCAAATGATGTCAATTAACCTATCAGAAGCTTCTAAAGCCATGAAATCATTTTCTGTAATTTTCCAAGCTGTTTAAAAAGGCACAGTGAACTTAGTGTATGTAAACTTCTGACCCACTGGAATTGTGATACAGTGAATTATAAGTGAAATAATCTGTCTAAACAATTGTTGGAAAAATTACTTGTGTCATGCACAAAGTAGTTGTCCTAACCAACTTGCCAAAACTCTAGTTTGTTAACAAGAAATTTGTGGAGTGGTTGAAAAACAAGATTTAATGACTAAGTGTATGCACCTAAGTGTACGTAAACTTCCGACTTCAACTGTACATCGGCCCACCTGGATATGACTGGATTGGGAGGAAGGATGTCTCTTTGAATACTGAAAAAAGGCAAGGCCACACATCTTTCTCGCCCATCTTATAAGGAGTTGACTATATTCAAGGCCCTTGAATAACACCCTGGTCCAGACTATGAAGACACGGCCACTCATCTGTCTCACCTGTCTGTTCCTCTCATCGGTGATCCGTTGGATCTGAATCTTTTTCCTCCCCATGCTTCCTGGTGGTTGGTTGGGGTCAGTCAATCAGGGTCAAGGGTCAGAGGTGCCTCCTCTCAGACAAGGAGAGAGGGATTGTAGCCTATTAGCTCTTTCTAGAGTATGGGCAGACTCATAAACACCACGTGCAGTCGCGCGCACACACACACTCCTCTGCCCAGGTCTAGGGTGACAGGGCAGAGGGTCTGCCGTTGGTAGAGCTGGTTGAGAGTTGCCCTCAGTTCATTGTTCGCTCAGGTCAAAGGTCACCAGTTTCTCGACCGTTGCTGTGGTGAGGACGATGTCACTCCTTGAAGGGAGAGAGAGAGAGAGAGAGAGAGAGAGAGAGAGAGAGTTACGTCTACATTCCTCATATACACACAGCCATTATACTGTGTTTTCATAGAAAAGACTGTTGTTGACTATGTGACCAGAATGCAGCAGAATCTGTCATCTACGCTACACTGTGAGGGGAAAAAAGCTAACCAAGCTATTAATGTATTAATTGGATTTATTCAGCAAAGAAGATTTGCTCTGAACACTGCAACTTTACTGTGAACATATCCGTAAGTACTGTGGACAGAGTTATGCGAGGGAAAAACATGTTTTTGTTCAAAACGTGTGGCTCAAGGACAATAGCCCAGGTAACACTGTCTGACCTGTCTGAGTACACACACCCCTTCACACCGAGCCAACAGCTATTATGCTTCTCCATGAGACAGTGTAAACACACACACACACACACCCCGCAGCTCAATGACAGAAAGGCTCCGACGTCACCCTGCTATTGTCATTCCTCCCTGGTCAGATGTGATCCCACAACCCCACACTGAGGAAAGGCATGCTAACCGCCACTGGCGCTTCCAACCGATTAGCGAAAGCCCTCACCTATTCATAGAGGCTAGTCTATGACAACAACAGGGTGTCGTGCTAAGAGCTAGCTGCCCAGGAGGGGGAATTCCCATGTACAAGGACATCAGAGGGAGAGACGGAAGGATTACAACAGGCATCTAAAAATACCGGTGTTCACATAAGACACATTTCTCCCCTGACGTTGAGGGAGGGGGGTTGTACTTCAAGGTGAGCGTGTTAAAGGAGAAGTATGTGGCTAGGGCTAGCATGTAGCATATTAGCGTGTAGCATGATGTTTCATAGGCTGAAGTTAGATGACAAGATAAGAAGCAACATGGGCAATTTCGTTCTTTGGAGTCAACTCAAGCCTTGTTCCTTGGGGCGTTAAGCAATATCACAGCGGTAGTGAACACATTCACAGATCCAGAACATTCTGCAGTGATTTCAGAGTTGGATACTGTACATGGGACTGAATGACTAATAGATATCAGAAGCGCCTTTATACGCCTAGTGAATTTACACGTGCCCGGAATTAGCCATACCCTCGAACATCAGCCACTTCCTGACAAAGCCATTGGTCCTATTTTTTAACCATAGTCCACACAATATGCTGTCTAACTCAGCAGGGTTTCACTTCTGTTCAGCATACATTTTCATGAAGAGGCCACAAAAATGAATTATATCATATCCTCATATTGCATCCTGCATACACAAGTGGTCACCAGGATCAATGTAGAGGTAAATTGCACTATAACAAAATGACAAAAAGGAAACCAGGTAAATTTGTGCAGACCATAGTAACCCCTGCCTCAGTCAGAACCCACCTGTGTCCTTCAGTACATACGTGTCTGTGGCACCCACCTTCATATTCACAAGTTCACATGCTGGAGCAGCTGTTAGCACACTTTCTGTTCAGACTGAACCAGGTTTTCATCTAGGATTTTGCCTGTGCTTAGCTCTGTTTTGTTTTCTTATTTTATCCTAAAAATGAAAAAAAAAATAACTCAGTAGTCCTTGCCGATGACAAGCATGCCCATAACATGATGCAGCCACCACCATGCTTTTTTTTATTTTACCTTTATTTAACTAGGCAAGTCAGTTAAGAACAAATTCTTATTTTCAATGACGGCCTAGGAACAGTGGGGCAGAACGACAGATTTGTACCTTGTCAGCTCGGGGATTTGAACTTGCAACCTTCTGGTTACTAGTCCAACGCTCTAACCACTAGGCATGACTGTAAGTCGCTTTGGATAAAAGCGTCTGCTAAATGGCATATATTATTATTATTATTATTATTATTATTATTACCCTGCCGCTTGAATATATGAAGAGTGGTACGCAGACGTGTTTGCCCTAAACATAACGCTTGCTATTCAGGACATCAAGTTAATTTCGTCGCAGTTTTACTTTTGTGCCTTGTTGCAAACAGGATGCATGTTTTGGAATATTTCTCTTATTTTCTAGGTAATTTAGGTTAGTATTGTGGAGTAACTTCAAAGTTGAAGCATCCTCAGTTTTTTCCTATCACTGATTTAATGTCACCACTGGCCTCGTGGTCCCTGTATTGATACACCATCCAAAGAGTAATTCAATAACTTCACCATGCTCAAAAAGGTTATTCAATGTCTGCTTTTTAAATGTTTTACCCATCTACCAATAGGTGCCCTTCTTTGCAAGGCATTGGAAAACCTCTCTGGCTTTGTGGTTGAATCGGTGTTTGCCATCTTCCTTTTAAAAATAGAGAGCTCATTTATTTTCAGCACTTTTATTTCCAAAACTTGGTTTCTCATTGCTCGCGCTTGTCCCTCTGTAGCAGACATACGGTAAGCAAAATATGTTTGGAAGATCAAATCGCATTTCGGCACCAAATGATCGTGATAATATCGTATTGTGAGGTCCCTGGCAATTCCCAGCCCCACATTAGCAGAGAGCCCACTCTGAAAATGTATTTGTTCCAAACAACGTCTTAAAAATTAACTAAATCAAAAATGGTAGTTCTGAGTTATGAATATTTATGTTGAATAAATGAATGTGAACATGTTTATTTCAGAACCAAGACGTACTCCATATTTCAGAGCACACTATAAAAAGGAGTATAATGACACCAAGATGTTGTCTGGATCTTAGATCAGGGTCTTACAGGGACAATGTATAGGTCTAAAAAGGGCCTAAAATGGCCACTTTCATCATGATAAATAAAAATGTGTGATACAAATGTAAAAAGCATGTCAAACATTCTTCCTCCTAATGAAGTTTCCATGTTAGAATTGCCAGAACAATCTTGATACCTAAAAATATTTGAGCTTGGAAATCGCACAATCCGGCTCGCAAATGATTGCCATTTCAAGAGTTCATGCAAAAGTTCCATGAGTAAGCAATACAGGCACACAGCCTTAAGTTGTAAACACAACAAATTAACGGCGAATTAAACATGACCTAATTCGCCCAAACCGCATATCAGAAATGACAAAGCCACCAAAGCTCTCCATTACAATAGCACGACTGAAAACAAACGTAAATCGTATGTTTATATGATGACAAGTACCATTTAAGACCGTGTTAGAGCAGGGCTTTGCCTATGTAGACTGACATCACTGGCCATGACAGGAACTCCAAGACCACCCAAGGGTTCATTCCCTGTGATCATTTCCATTATCAAACAACATTATATATGCGTCAAGAGTGCTTAATCTGGATAGAACCCTATGGCACAATGACACTGCATGCAAGTGACTGTCTATATTTGTCAAGAAAATAGTACCGGTACATAAGCTATCACCATATTCATGGTAATCCAGGACATTACGACTCGCTTTCTACCCCCTCCTGAAAATGAGATCAGTCCTTGATTCCAATGTCTTTTCACTCACTATTCTAGATTTGTAATATTTTCTTCCAGGAAAGAAATGAATGAATTTAGCCTCTGAACTTGGCCCCTTTCTCTAAAGAACAATTGTAAACAGCAGCTGGAGAGGTCAGTGATTACATTGTGGATGTGCCAAACCACAAATCTACTATAGGAGAAAATCCAAATAATATTTTTTTATTTTAAAGAGTTATCTACAAAAGTTTGGAACCCAAATTCCCTCACACGGAAAAATTCTCTATCCAATTGTCCAAAATCAAGACCGTGCCAAATTGTAGCTGGTTGAGAGAAAATAAATTATATGCCTGCGCTATAGGTAGGGTTGCACATTTGGGGACTATTCAGAGGGGGAAACATTCCATGGGAATTAGGGAATAAATGCAAATTAATACCATTTAAAATATAGATGTTTTTTTTTTGCATTTGATACATTTACCATTTCTTATGGAGACAGAACTATAAACCTTTTACCTTATCATAAGTAGACATAATTGCAAATGATTCAAATCTTCCTAATATATATTATATATATATATATATATATATATATTTACAAATGTAACATTAAATGAGTTCACTCTTCACATTGGATGATTTCACTGACCAGCAAAAGAAAATATTGAATTATCCATCGCATCTCCCCAAAACTTTATCAACATACATCTGTAAAATTATAGTTTCTAGACTAAAGCTTTAGTTGTCTTCCCTCAGGCTTCCATGTCTTCTCCCTTCACCTCCTCAATGTCCACCTCTTGAACATCAGACTCTGAAGCATCATCTTTACTGTCACTTTCCAACCTTGAGGATGGCTCGTTGTCAGGTTCAAAAAGTCTCTAATTTGCCCGGATGGCCATCAATTTTTCAACCCTTGTATTGGTCAGCCTGTTGCGTACTTTGGTGTGTGTGTTCCCAAACAAGGACCAGTTGCGCTCTGAGGCGGCTGATGTTGGTGGGATTTGGAGGATGATGGAGGCAACAGGGGAAAGAGACTCTGATCCACAAAGTCCCTTCCACCAGGTGGCTGATGAGATATGTTGGCACGGCTGCCATATTGCATCTCCATCCCAAAGCCCTTGCTTGGAAGTGTACTTCGCCAGACTGCGAACAACCTTGCCTTCATCCAAGCCAAGGTGGCGAGACACGGTAGTGATGACACCATAGGCCTTGTTGATCTCTGCACCAGACAGGATGCGCTTGCAAGCATACCAGGGTAGAACATGTACTCTGAGGCGTGTATGGGCTTTAGGCAGCTGTCTTCAAGCTTTTTGTTGTATTTCAGAACTGCAGTTTCCTCTGCTTGGAGCAACAGTGAAATGGGCAGGGCAGTATAGATTTCTTCTCTTACATCTGCAAGCATAGTGAACATCAGACAGAATGACATTGTCTCCCTCAATCTGTGCAATGGCTATTGCTATAGGTTTCAGGAGTTTCAGGCTGCTTACCACTCTCTCCCAAAATACATCATCCAGGAGGATCCTCTTGATGGGGCTGTCCATATCGGCAGACTGATATGGCCATTTCTTGGAGAGACTCCTTCCCTTCCAGGAGACTGTCATACATGATGACAACACTACCCCAACGGGTGTTGCTGGACAGCTTCAATGTGGTGCTCTATTTCTTCTCGCTTTGCTTGGTGAGGTAGATTGCAGCTATAACTTGATGACCCTTCACATACCTAAACATTTCCTTGGCTCTTGTAGAGTGTATCCATTGTTTTCAGTGCCACGACATCCTTCAGGAGCAGATTCAATGCATGAGCAGCACAGCCAATGGGTGTGATGTGAGGGTAGGACTCCTCCACTTTAGCCCAAGCAGCCTTCATGTTCGCAGCATTGTCTGTCACCAGTGCAAAATACAGTCTGTGGTCCAAGGTCATTGATGACTGCCTTCAGCTCATCTGCAATGTAGAGACCGGTGTGTGCTCTTGTAGAATACTGGTTGAGGGGTGGAGATGATGTAGTTAATTATTCCTTGCCCACGAACATTCGACCACCCATCAGAGATGATTGCAATACAGTCTGCTTTCTCGATAATTTGCTTGACCTTCAGTTGAACTCTGTATCTAGCAAATTAGTAGATAAAGCATATCTGGATGGTGGGGTGTATTCTGGACGAAGAACATTCAGAAATCTCTTCCAATACACATTGCATGTGAGCATCAGAGGTGAACCAGTTGCATACACAGCTCGCGCAAGACATTAATCAGCATTTCTTTGACTACCTTCCTCCATTGAGTCAAAAAACATCTGACCTCGAATAGAAGTTGAGGGACTTTTGTCAGGGGTTGCTTGTTGTGAGCGCTGAGGGAACTTTATGCACTTGGCCAGATTATTCTGCATCTTTGTTGCATTCTTCACATATGATTTGGCACAGTATTTCCAAAAGTACACAGCTTTTCCTTCTACATTAGCTGCAGTGACATGTCTCCACACAAGATTTTGCCCATGGCATTTTCCTGTAAAGATCAGGGGGACAAAATGGTTCAATAAAAACCGAATACAATTCCATGTACAGATAAATAGTTAAGCAGTTAGATTAGACAACTCCTTAGTAAGATACATGTTTTAAAATGAAACATGTATGCAGACAGGTGAAATAACACTCCTCACTTAGGATCAAGCAAGCTAAAAACCCACATGGTTGCAAAAACTAACTAGCAGAAATGTTTACAAGTTAGAAATTATTTTACCACACTTTGCTGTAGGCTACTAATTACTAGTTAACAAAAAGTTGTCGTATGAAATATATTCACCCCACCCAGTATTGTCATCAAAACTTACCAGAAAGTATGTAGTCCTTGGCTCAGACAGTGTAGTAGTGTCGGCTCAAAAGGATCTCATTACTGTGCAAGATCTTGAGAATCAGCTGTACATGTGATGGAAGAATGCACTGTGCATGCAGAGGGTTGGGGATAGTTTAACCAAAATATGCCACAAGACCTAGAATTGCCTTGTGTATTCCACCAAAAAGGTTCACCGTTATAAGCTAACTTTTCTGATGTAAGCATATAGAGCTTATAATTTCCCAAAATTCCCAGGCTTAACTTCCCATGGAAAATTCCCAGAAATGTACAGGAAACTTTTCAACCCTAGCTATAGGACTGCTTTAAAAAACACAAAAAAAACACAAAAAAAATTTGGTCCACTAATACAGAACTAGTTAGTTCCAGTGTAAATTGTGAATATTTTTTTTCTTCTTCCCCCAACCACTTTTTGCAGCACCGTCAGCACCCAGACTCTCCCGCAGCACCCAGACTCTCCCGCAGTGAACGGCAACCTAACAATTTCTTGACTTTGCTGACACATTTGATTAGCCATAGAATGAGCTACAATAAGGATTGTGGCCAGCCCTGTTCTCCCCGTGCGGCACGCGGCATGGCTACCCCCTCTCATTACTGTAATTGACATGTCCATCCTCCCTCTTCCTCCCCCCGAAGGCGCTGATGGCTCAATTAGGAGCTGGCTGGAGGACTGATTAGATGCCAAGATAATGAGGCTGTCGCTTGACTCACACCGAGCCAGAGCAGAACCAGCTCACTCTGTCAGTGACATTATAGGAACCCCAAAGAGCTAAAGGAGAGACGTAGCTTTCAACTAAAGCCCAGACTCAGACACTTTGGACAGGCTCAGGCAGGCTGGTCTGAAATAGACTGCTCCGAGTTGCTGAGACCTTACAGAGACCGCCTCATTATCTGTCGAGGGCAGACCTTCCGTCACCTTGGTTCAATCGACCTGCCTGGATGTCTCCTTGAAACGTCAACTGGGTGCTTTCGCACCCTGTGAAAATGTCCTCTGATTAAAGAGAGAGTGTGCAATCAAGCCAGGCTAGGCATCTGTCGGTTCTGGAGTGGTGTACAGTAATTAGTGGCAGTGACCTTTTAGCAGATTACACATTGGTCAATGAAATGTGGGCAAAGTCCTAGACTGAAGGCCAGGGCCATCATGCCTTGAAAAGGAGGAAGGCGGGGGTGGGGCTTATAATACTCATCGGTTATCTGACTCCAGCTGATGGAGGAGGGATTCCTCAATGTTTCACAACGGAGGATAGGTTGAGTAAATCTCAGTTCTGTCATTTTTTCTTGAGTCTCGGTTCAGTGGTTTGCAAAGAATTCGCTGGGTTCCATGCAGAGAGCTGCAGAGAGCTGCAGAGGACTGATGGTTACTATTCTTAGATGCAGTTAACCCCTTCTTGATCACTCAGACTTATCCCACCTAGGCCTGTTGGTTTTTCCTCTGTAACCTCTCCTCATATTCATTTCATGGTGGCCCTCTTGAAATCTCGGGCATTTTCCTGGTCAGCTCCCGCTCCTTTGACCTTTTCTATTGATGGAGGTGATCTCCTCATGCGGCAGAAATCCCACATGGAGTCTCTTTACAATGAATCACCATTTGAGTCCGGTCACATTGGCTTTACATGGCAAACTCTTGCTGAGGAAAGAGCGTTCACAGGTCCTGTCAAACTGACACGTTGCAGCCAGGTTTACTGCTACTAAGAGCAGTCAGGTCTAACACAAGCTGAAGATGGCAAACCGTGACAGGTGTGAGTTCCTGGTGTGTCAACGAGTGACCAGAAGAGTGCATGGTGAACATTGTTACACAGGGATTTGTCTAACATTGAAATCCATGGGCGGGTCCAAACAGTGCACATTTTATAACTTTTCGGGATGGAAAAACCTTGTGTAAACGACTAAACCAGATATAAAGTAAGTAGAAAAGTTAATGACCCTATATATAAAAATATATATATAACAAACTAGTAAATCACCCAAATAAAAGCTACAGTCATGGAAAATGTTTAATGTATTTAACAGTGTTCTTTTGTTCAAACAGAACACGATCAGCCATGGCAAAATGCATAGAAATGCAGAAAAATATTTTATACTGCAAAATGTCCTCTTAGCTCCATGGTAGAATATGTAGAATCACAGGAAGTGCTTTAAACAAAATGGCAACATGTGTAGAATCTACCTTCTTAACGATACAAGAACCAACCAAGTTGAGAGGTGTAGCATCCGTTGTTCCCAGCAGCTTTCCCCAAAATACTCATCTTCTTCCTGATGCATAAAGACGAATATCCTCAAAGCCTCTGTACCTCCAGTTCAACCAGACAAATTAAAGAAGAGGAACTGTTTTACTACTGTGGCCAACTTTAAAAATGCAAACAAGCCAGGCCAGCCAGCCTTTATCTCAAATCAGTAGTGGAACTTGTGGGAGCTACTGTTCCTGCTCCTGTTGTATATGTGGTGAACAGAAATACAAATGTTTCCAGAGGAAATCAACATTTTGACCAACATGTTTAAAATAAATTTGCCCAAAAAAAGTTAATTGATATAGGTTGGTGGGGAGGTGTTTAACAGGCGTAAAAACACAATGAACAAAAATATAAATGCAACATTTTTTAAATTGTTGCAGAGTAGTTTATATAAGGTAAATCAGGCGATTGAAATTAATTCATTCAGCTCTCATCTATGGATTTCACATGCCTGGGAATAAAGATATACATTTTTTGGTCACAGATACTTTTTTTTTTTTAAGGTAAGGGCGTGGATCAGAAAACCTGTCAGTATCTGGTGTGACCACCATTTGCCTCATGCAGCGTGACATCTCCTTTGCATAGAGTTGATCAGGCTGTTGATTGTGGCATGTTGTCCCACTCCTCTTCAATGTCTGTGCGAAGTTGCTGGATATTAGCGGAAACTGGAACACGGCGTCATACTCGTTGATCCAGAGCATCCTAAACATGCTCAATGGGTAACATGTCTGGAGAGTATGCAGGCCATGAATGAACTGGAACATTTTCAGGTTCCAGGAATTGTCTACAGATCCTTGCGACATCGGGCCGTGCATTATCATGCTGAAACATGCGGTGAATAAATGGCACAATAATGGGCCTCAGGATCTCGTCACGATATCTTGGTACATTCAAATTGCCATTGATAAAATGCATGCGTGTTAGTTGTCCATAGCTTATGGTTGCCCATACCATAACCCCACCATGGGGCACTCTTCACAACGTTGACATCAGCAAACTGCTCGCCAACACAACACCATACGCACTGCCTGCCATCTGCCCAGTACAGTTGAAACTGGGATTCATCCATGAAGAGCACACTTCTCCAGCATGCCAGTGGTGAGCCTTTGACCACTGAAGTCAGTTACAACACCAAACTGCAGTCAGGTCAAGACCCTGTTGAGGACGACGAGCACGCAGATGAGCTTTCCCTGAGATGGTTTCTGACCATTTGTGCAGAAATTCTTCGATTGTGCAAACCCACAGTTTCCTCAGTTGTCCAGGTGGCTCATCTCAGACGATCCTGCAGGTGAAGAAGCCATATTTGGAGGTCATGGGCTGGCATGGTTACACGTGGTCTGCAGTTGTGAGGCCGGTTGAACGTACTGCCAATTTCTCTAAAACGACGTTGGAGGCGGCTTATGGTAGAGAAATGAACATTAAATTCTCTGGCAAAAGCTATGGTAGACATTCCTGCAGTCAGCATGCACACTCCCTCAAAACCTGAGACATCAGTGGCATTGTGCTGTGACAAAACTGCACATTTTAGAGTTGCCTTTAATTATCCCCAGTACAAGGTGCACCTTTGTAAACAGCATGGTCATTAATCAGCTTCTTGATATGCCACATCTGTCAAGTGGATTGATTATCTTGGCAAAGGAGAAATGCTCACTAACAGGGATATAAACCAATTTCAGAGAAATAAGCTTCTTCTTTTTTCAGCTCATGAAACATGGGACCAACACTGTACATGTTGCGTTTATATTTTTGTTAAGTATAATTGACTAGTGAAATGGCTGTCTGTGACAGCATGTTCTCTAATCGGCTTGGGCGGTATACCTTACATCAGGGTATTTGGAAATAGCCACGGGATGGTTTTACAATACCATAACTACTACTTTTCATGTTTTTCTATACATTTTAATATTTGCAGCTACTTTTTAAGTAACCATAAATCCCAGTCAACTTGTTCAATGCATTTGTAAATGTCACAACAGGAGAAACCGGAAGGTGATTTCAGCTGTACATTGACAGGGGTTGCGTTTTATATTGAAAGTCAGTGATTTTTTGCTTCAATAGAGTGATAAGGGACGTGCAACTCTAATTTTTCCTACACAGAAAATACATTAGTACAACACATTTGGCAGAAAATAGCTTGTTTTCATCAGATGACAGAAGTCCAACGCTATTTGGCTGGCAGCCACACAAGGGAGCTTACAATGAAAAAGAAAGGTATTTTTTGCAAAAACGATGCATGGCCAACAAATGTCTAATGTTCAGGCCCATCATAGAAAGAATGTAGCCAGCTACATTTCCTAATGTTTTGCTTTAAGTTAATCTTGAATTTTTACCAATAGATACCCATCCGTCAAGAGTAGTGTCTGCTGAACACCCGTTCGTGAATTCTCAGAGTTTAGAGGAGCAACTGAAGCACACACTTAATCTTATGCCAAGCAGAAATGTTAATAAGAAGCATTTTACATCTGCGTTTACAAAAAAACAGCAAGAATATTTTTTTCCTGCGTGAAAAATTTTGCATAATGCATTAACACTGGGCATGGGAGATATACCATACATTGCATTCAGGAGGTATTCAGACCCCTTGACTTATTCTACATTGTTAGTCTTATTCTACAAAAGGCATTAAATATACAAATTCAGTCTACACACACACACACACACACACACACACACACACACACAACCCTATAATGACCAAGTAAAAACAAATTATACATTTTTGTAAATGTATTAAAAATAAAAACAGAAATAACTTATTTACATAAGTATTCAGACCCTTTGCTACGATACTCAAAATTGAGCTCAGGTGCATCCTGTTTCCATTGATCATCCTTGATATGGTTCTACAACTTGATTGGAGTCCACCTGTGGTAAATTCAATTGATTGGACATGATTTGGAGAGGCACACACCTGTCTATATAAAGGTCCCACAGTTGACAGTGGAAGTCGGAGCAAAAACCAAGCCATGAGGTCAAAATAATTGTCCGTAGAGCGCCAAGACAGGATTGTGTCGAGGCACATATCTGGGGAAGGGTACGAAAACGTTTCTGCAGCATTGAAGGTCTCCAGAAATACAGTGGTCTCCATCATTCTTAAAATAAAGACATTTGAAACCAACAAGACTCTTCCTAAAGCTGGCCACCCATCCAAACTAAGCAATCAGGGGAGAAGGGCCTTGGTCAGGGAGGTGACCAAGAACCCGATGGTCACTGACAGAGCTTCAGAGTTCCTCTGTGGAGATGGGAGAACCTTCCAGAAGGACAACCATCTCTGCAGCACTCCACCGATCAGGCCTTTATGGTAGAGTGGCCAGATGGAAGCCACTCCTCAGTAAATGGCACAACAGCCAGCATGGAGTTAGCCAAAAGAAACCTAAAGGACTCTCAGACCATGAGTAAAAAATATTCTCTGGTCTGATGAAACTAAGATTGAACTCTTTGGCCTGAATGCCAAGTCTGGAAGAAACCTGGCACCTTCCCTACAATGAAGCATGGTGGTCACAGCATCATGCTGTGGCGATGTTTTTCAGTGTCAGGGACTAGGAGACTAGTCAGGATCGAGGGAAGGATGAATGGAGAAAAGAACAGAGAGATCCTTGATGAAAACCTGCTCCAGAGCGCTCAGGACCTCAGACTAGGGTGAAGGTTCACCTTCCAACAGGACAATGACCCTAAGCACACAACCAAAGCAGGAGAGGCTTCGTGACAAGTCTCAATGTCCTCGAGTGGCCCAGCTAGAACTCAGACTTAAACCTGATCGAACATCTCTGGAAAACTTAAATAACTGTACAGCAACGTTTCCCATCCAACCTGGCAGAGCTTGAGGATCTACATAGAAGAATGCAAGAAACTAACCAAATACAGATGTGACAAGGTTGTAGTGTCATACCCAAGAAGACTCAAGGCTGTAATTGCTGCCAAAGGTGCTTAAACATAGAGCTGAGGAAAAGGTCTGAATAATTATGTAAATGTGATTTGTTTTTACAAAATTTGCAAAAATTTCAACAACAAAAAACTATTTTTGCTTTGTCATTATGGTGTATTGTGTGTAGATTAAGGGGGGGGGAACAATTTATTAATTTTAGAATAATCCTGTAACGTAATAAAATGTGGAAAAAGTCCAGGGTTCTGAATACTTTCCGAATGAACTGTATATACCATATACTGGGGTATTTGGAAAAAGCAATGGGATGGATTCTCAATACCGTTTAACTATTTTTTTGTAGATTTTTTTCAAAAGTAACTACAAAAAGAAAAAATGTACAAGTAAATACCTGCAGTCAACTTGTGCAATACGTTAGGAGATAAAGAACACTGCGTTCTTCATTTCACCCGGTCACAATTTTTCATTATCAAGCTTACCAGTAGTCCCCAGTCACGCAGTGTTCGTTTACAAGCACACAACGACGAGAGACCGGAGCCTTGTGAGTCACCCACTGTTTGAAGCATGCGCCAGGTGATCTAATTACAGTATGGAATTCACAACTAAATGTTTGCCAGATAGATATCTTAGAACTCCTAAGTTAATTGTATAAAATGTGCTAAATGCTCTGCAGTCTCGTCTGATCTCGACAGCTAAGCAGGGTCAGTTGGGTTTGAAAACTGCGCCCCTTGTGTGCAGTGATAGTATTACTGAATACCTCGGTATGCCAGTCTGGATACCACCCAAGCCTAGTTAAGAAGACCCCTAACTTAATTTGCTAAGTGGCTGAATTAATAAGATGACAACGCATCATATTGTGTTAGCTTTTTGTCGTGTTTTGTTCATTTGCACAATGTCTCTCATTCACATTTGCTTGTAAATGTCCAAACTCACCAAAAATTACATTCGATAGTTCTACCTACCTGTTTAACTTCATGAGCTGGATTGCCCGTATTTGCAATTTGTTTATTTTCCTTTGGGCTCGTTAGCATATTTAGCTAGCAAACGACATGGAAATTCTCTATTACTTGTGCAATTCTTTGGGGGGCATTCTGGTACACCCAATAGGCTTTTTTTGCGGGTTATTTGGCACCCCTTTGTGTACTAAGCCGGTAATACCGTAAATACTGGGGTTAGAGAAGTACAGTAGGGGTGCCAGGGCATTCATACTTCTTGTGCATCGCTGAGCAGCGCAGAACTGTTGTGAAGGAAATTGTCAAGTAAGTAAGTTTGTGTTTATACAGGACCTCCCACCCTCACCTACCGTCAACCAATCATGTCAATGCAGAGCTATACGGAGCCCTCAGAATTGTTACAAAATTTGAGAGGCGTGCAGCAAGGAGAGCCAATTGGCCACTGCAACGGAGGTTCCACAATTGTATCACACCATCCTTCCCGCGCCTATTCCCGCATATTTTTTGATCAAGCATAAATTGTCTCTTAGAATGGCTTGTGACGATGTTTTCAGAAGGTTGGAAGTTCATTGGTTTCTGATAACAGCTTGAATGTGTACTCCATTGTTATATATAAGTCTGGGTGATGTTTTGTGTAACAAACTGTGCCATACTGTAAGTAAGGCTTACTATCACTTGGGTTATACAAGTACATTTTCAAACATTGATAAAATGACTATCGGAGTCTACATGATTGTGTCCTTCAGACTGGCCCCAAAGCACAAGGCTGTGTCTGGCCTACTTCTACCCGAGCAGCAGCATTAGAATCAGACTAAGAACCGGATCCCTTGGGACCCTCCACACAACATAGCTGCCAATTTCCAGGTCACATGACATTAAAATGATTAACGTTCCACTACGAATCTAATTCAAGGCCCGGAATCTAATATTAATGTCTGCTGATGCATCAAGAGGTTATGCATAAGCTAAAGGATAAGTACAGTATTTAGGTGGACTAACAGCTAGGGAATCCATACCCTCTGTTCTATGGCACTGCTCACTTGGCTACAGAGATCTGAGCAAATGGTCCACATGAGAAAACATCTGTTATATCTGAACAGTGGTCAAGGCCTTCAAAATACTTTGAGAGACCATAAGAAGCTTCATACAATAGGTTTCCCATTCAAAATGTAATAGGATTTATTAAAGGTATACCAATCTAAATATGTAGCATCACAGATTAGTTGTGTGTTTTAATAATCACATGCAAAGCCAGTACATCAAGGTGCAATAATTACATGAGAGAGAGAGATTTGAGAGGTATAATGATTTTAAAATGCAGAGAGAGATTTGAAGTATAGTGATTATAAAACGCAAATATATATAAAAAAAAAAAGGTTTGAACGTTTTATCAGCGTGCTCTGACATCTGTTTTTGCCTTTGATAGCTAGCCTACCTGAGTATTTCGTCACTAACAGCTACATTGAAGATGAAAATCCAGGGGATATATATCGTCTACTGTGTGCAGCCTGAAGTGTAGCCTATTATTTTCAATTAAAAGTAATTGTCTAAAAAAAAAATGGTAATAGCAAGCCAGACTACTGTAGGCACAGACTGACAGACAGGTCAAAGACAGACAGACATTCTGATGGCACTTTGAAGCCAACTGGGAACACCGGGGGGCGAGGTCAAATCATGACGTCAGTGATCTTCAGGTCGGAAAGTTAATGTTCTAGAAAGATGCCAGAGTTGTCAACTTGCAATTCCAAGTTGGAGCACCGTTCAAAACGATTTTCCCAGTCGGAGCTCGTTTTTCCCCGTTTTCATAAAAGCACTGAAGTCGGAGAACCCGAGTTCCAAGTTATTTTGAACGTGGCAAGAGACTGACAGTCAGACAACAAATCCGCTGTGACAGCTCGCGCTAGCTCTATTGTTTTTGTAGAGGCCCGGTTGTCAACATGCGCGCACCTCCACCGTTATAAACCGAGAGCTTTCACGGTTTACACCATAATGGAGGGTTCATATGTCGTCTAGCGAAGGTGCTCTTTTAGGCCATTTCACAATCTCTGGCGAAGCCAACCGACAGCCATTAGTCTACCTTGCTTGCCAGCCTCAACTCTTACGAAAAAATACAACCCAACCAAGTGCCATGACTGCGATTACTGAGGTCACCAATTATATTAATACATTTTTTAAAACAATTTCGGGGTGAATAATGTTGTCAATACAAATCAGCCTATTAGGCTACCCTCTTGTCTAGAACGGTTTGATTAAAACAATACAAGCACTCTTGTTCTTACGAGGGGAAAAAACGAAAACGCAGGAAGCAAATGTATAATTCCACTTACCCTGAAATATTACATCCACAATCGTGTGAAAAGCTAGAGGATTGGTTTAAAATATAGGTATAATGAAAATACGATGCGCTATAATCATGATCGAAGTCTCAATTTAAATAAATCCACTCTCCCCTTCTCCGTAAAATGTAACTATTCCGTTCAGCCAAACGATACAATGTACCTAGTGCACAACGTACGTCATTGACACCGTTTATGAGTGACTTGTAAGAAGCCAATAGAAAGCTGACACTCCAGCATCAAAGCCAATCACAGTATAAATTACTGTAAATAGGAAGAGCATGAAGGAGACGGGATGACGGCCATGTTCTACAAGGGTTTTTGTATCCCTCCGCTTCGGTATTTACCTTTTGCATGATTTTGCATGTGGGTAAAATGTCACTGTGTGTATAGTCGAATGGCCTACCTCCTCGGGTTCATGTAGAAGACCCGTTAGCTGTTTTACAAATATGTGGTTTACAGTTAGGACATGTGTATACATACAGAATGTTGGGAGAATCTCAATTGTATACTCAACATGTCCTCTCTCCTTCTCAAAACCCATTGGATGAGAAAGACAGAGGTCCCTCCCCTCTAATCTTCTCCTCCAATGAATTTTGAAAAGGAGGCAGGAGAGAGGACTCAAGGATGATGCCATTGAGATCCTCCCCTAGTCTTTGAGTTGACAGCAAAAGAAAGTGGATGTGTGGACACTGTAAGAAACAAAAAGCTCTATGAAGTCTCCTCGATGATCAGAAGAGGGTGCCACTTCAACAGTATAGGCATGTGTAGGCCTATTATTTAGGCAGCAGGTAGTGTGTTCTAATTATCTTGATTAACCAATTGCTTTCACCTCCTAAATCGATTGTTATTGCACAGAACATAATTTCCAAAGACCTTGTGTAAAGGACAATGGTTGATTGCTTAGTGAGTAGCCTACCTTCCCCCTTATTGAACTCAGGACCTACAGTATGGGTGTGTTCAAGCGGGTCACTTTTGTCAAGTCATCACCACCTTTCAAAATGTGTTGCATTCTGGGGATAAAAATTGTCTGACTTGTGAGTACATGTCAACTGAATGAACATTACAACAACCATGTGATCAAAGGTCATGAAGATTCTCAGTTGCATAATCCTTGCGTCCTCTCTCTTTGCCTCCTTAAAACCCATTGGATGAGAAAGCCAGAGGTCCCGCCCCTCTGACCTTCTCCTCCAATGGGTTTTAAGAAGGAGGAGAGGAGCGAGGTCATGAGGAGTATGCAATTGGGAATCTCCCAACATTTCTGCAGTTGCTCTTCACAACCTTAATCCTGCAGTATTTCTCAGTCTCAAACGTGTTTTAGGCCTAACAACACCCATGCCAATATATCCTCCAAACACTGGCTTCTCGAGCATCTCACAATGTAGGTGATAGCTGCAGTAAGTAAATAGGCATTTTAACATCATAGATTTCGCTGGTGGTAATTTGTGGAAAAGACACAGGCTGGAATGTGCTTTTAACCAATCAGCAATCAGGATTAGACCCACCGGTTGTATAAAGTCTGCATTAGGGTGTTTTTGTTTGACCCATGCAAACTGGCCAAAGACATGACTGAAACAGGAACTAATTTGCCTGGATGTATGTGTACCGTGGATATACATATAGCCTACAAATAAGTGTGATATTTGTGGCTCTCTCACTGTCAATTGATTGTAGGCTCCAATGTACACACATGATTTCAGGGATTGTGAGTGTATGATATGAGTGTAGGAGATGTTTATTTCGGCATTATAAAGAAAACGTTTTACAAACATGGCAACTCTGCCATGTTGATTTGAGCCTTGCTGTTGAAAAAAAAACACATTTGTGTCCGACTTTCAGCTGTCGCAGATGCACCACCCCCGAATTAACTCATGGACTTTCATCTACTACACTCTGTTCCTTTAAAAGTTCAATTCACACACTATGGAGACTGACCGTACCGAGCACAGTGTTGCAATGTTGTTTTCCGTCACAAAAGGGGCGGCTCCTTGTAATATTCGACATACTTTTGTACAACCTGAAAATTGAGACGCGCAATACAGGTAACGTTGTTGCTTGGTTCCCTGATCTAATCTATTGGCTATTCATCAAAGTCACCTATTTAGCATTGATAAACAACCAAATATTTATTATCTGTGACTTTTCAAACAGTAAACCAAACAAGAATATACCAAAAAAGGTATTTTGTTTAAAAGTAATAACTGGTGATTCCAGGTTATTGTGAAATGGTAGAACCTTCTGTAGCCAACTAGCTATGTGATTTTTTTCCTCCTTGACCAAAACATGATGGTATTATATTTTTAGCTGATATAGGAATGATTATTTCACATGGAGATGTGGGAAGCCAAAAAGGCTAGACAGTTTGCTATGTTTTTAGCCAGGTTAAAGCCAGCATCCAAATTAGGCTGCCAGCTAGCTAATACTAGCAAGAGAAGGCGAAATTAAATGAAAAACTTTGCTATTGCCCCCCTCAGTGAGCGTATCGTATTACCAAAAGGTGTTCCCTGCTGCAAAAATCCCACTTCACACACACATGCACATAGATCAACGGAGTGACGTTTGTAGTAACCTTAAAGGCCAACACCACCACTTTTCATCCTAATTTTCAATATCTCCAGTGTCAACATATCTGAAAACGTCACATTTCTAAGTTCAGTATAATTTTTTTAAATTACGGTAAAAAAGTTATAGCCGACGACATCAAAAGTTAAAACATTTTAAAAACAGTGATTTTCAAACAATATGAGCTTCACAGTGACGTGTGGAGCAAGAAAATACCCTCCCTTGGGCTAGAAACGTGTTGCAGGTGTGATGCCACACAAGCTTTCTTATATTTTTAACCACAGATCATAGAAACACTCTGTTTTCACATATGTAGACATCAGTGGTGGCTGGTGGGAATAGCTATAGGAGGATGGGCTCATTGTGATGGCTGGAATGGAATATATGGAATGGTGTGAAACATATGGAAACCACATTGACGCTGTTCCAGCCATTACAATGAGCCCGTCCTCCTATACCCCTCCCACCAGCCTCCTCTGGTAGACACTGGTTTGGTGCTGGAGAGGGTGAATATGGGGTTGAAAATTTGCGGAATTGCCCTTTAAGCATCAATCTCGTTCACGTTGTTTATTCATTCACATTACCATAATCACTCCGTTGTGTTGCACCGGATGTCATGCATTTCAATGGGGACGTCCATAACAGAATGGAAACGCAGCACCCCCTTGCAGTGGAAGACTCTGTTGTGAGACGGACACTGCATACTTTGACATTTTTCAAACTTTGCATCATCTTCAGTCCAGCCAGAGTCCATCGAAGAACAGGAAGTTAACAAACCACAGAAGAAGTTGAAAATGTATGGTTTTCAGTGATGTCATTATGGGATAGCTAGCAACTTGTAAAAAATGACCCATTCCACACTTATGAAAAGTCATCTTAATTTTGGGAATGATCACAAAGTTTATCAAGAACTCAGATTGGAAGGTGTGGGCTTACTTGAGAAATCTTGTTGTAATAAATATTTTAGACAAATTCTTCATTCACAAAACCAACTTACACCGAGAGGAAAGTTTTTCTGGAACATGCTTATTCCTGACATTGTCTGGAAAAATGCATGGTTAAGACCTTACAAATACTGTATACCAAACAAAGTTAAGGAAGTGCACTTCAACATTTTACATAAGATATATATCCATGTAATTCTATGATTTCCAAATTTGTGGCTATGGATGATATCTGCGTTTTCTGTGAAAAAGAAGGTGAGAATCTGTCTCACTTGTTCTTTGAATGTAAATTTGTGTCCGAATTTTGGGAAAACCTTGCAAAGTACTTATTTACCATTATGAACACTGCCTATAATTTGAACATAAAATATATAATATGTTACTTTTGCAATGATAACAAAACCACTGAAATTATTGTTAATTGTTTTATTCTTGTTGCCAAATACTTTATACACAAACAAAAATTCCAAAATTCTATACCAAAATTACTAGACATGTTTGATGTAGGTTGATTTTTTTATTATGAATAAAATACTTTTTTTAAAATGTTTTTTTAATTAATTACCCATTCCTATAAGTGAGAAAATGTTCAATAGTAATGTTAACAATGCCTGTTAAGCTAATTATATTATATGACTGCTGCCTCCCGTTTAAGTTTATTGTGATGGTAATGACGTTTGTTTTTTATGCTAATTATTAGGTGGAGGTGACTAGCCAAAATGGTAACTTAAACCTAGCCAAGCTTTAGCTAGCTAGCCAGCCTGGTCTCATAGACTAGATATAACAGGGCACTCAATTACAATGATATGTTACATAAGATGGTTGGTTACTTAAGGCAAAAACACAAACAAATTTGCGAGTTCGAATCTCATCCTGAATTGTACAAATGGTAATTTGTAACATAGCATACGAAAAGGAGTCTCTCAGATTTACATACAGAATAATACAAAATGCTCTGAGACTAGGTTGAGCTAGCCTGCTCTCTGCTCTGCAGAGTACAAGCTAGCTTGACTTCCTATAAAGTTAGAGAAACAAGTTGAGGAAAAAGTAACTAAACAAAACATGTTTTATTATCAGCTGAAACAATATATTTACCCTGTCTTGAATGAAAAGGTCATATTTTGCAATCTCCCAAAATAAATAACATCTCTGATGAAAGACACGGGCAATGGTCCAAAAACTTAAGACACACCCCCTCTGTTAAGGCTTCTAGGAGCAGTGGGTGGAGGAGTCAGGCGCAGAGAGCAGGTTTAGTTCCGAACGTGGATCTTTATTCCAAAGACAGTGAAAACGGACATGCCAAACACAAGGGCGCATGAAATAACCAGTCCAAACAAACAGGACTAAACTGTCCGGAAAAATCGAATCCACAAATAATCCAACACCATGAACAGAAAACAAGCCCGCACAATAGCCGGCGGGCCTAGTGCCCCTAAATAGCCCACAAACAAAACTAAACTCAAAACAGGTGTAACCAATCAGACCAAACTAACAGAAACAAAAAAAGGGAATCTATGTCAGCTATTAGGCCGGCGACGACGACCGCCGAGCGCCGCCCGAACAGGAAGAGGCACCATCTTCGGCGGGATTCGTGACACCCTCAGCCCTCAAATTAAGTGGACACTTCTGATGGCATATCATGACGTCTGACGAGTATACACTTGCAGGGCGAGGGGCGAGGGAGGAAGAAATGATTTTTAAATTAACCACCTTTCAAAAAAACAAAAAAAACACCTTTCACCGGAAATGTGTCACTCGTTCATCCCATGATGATTGTGTTTTCAGCCACCGGTAGCTTGTGGGTGCTTTATATGGTGCCCTATATTCAATTATAAGTGCATGTCTACTAATATTAAATATATCATTATTAATATATTTCTACTGTATGATAGCTAGCAAATTAATTAGCTAACTAACGTTAGCCTGCCTAGCATTGCCTGAAGGGAAATGTTTTATTTCTACAATTTCCAAAAGATAACCAAACAATAACATATTTACTATTTACGTAGTAGCAAAATATCTAACTTATTTGCATTCGTTTTTTACTTACACTTGTATGTTGACTTCTCCATTGATGTTGTTTTTAAGTTTTTGCAGACTTTTCGTAGCGGATGTACAATCATCGCAAATTGAATTATGGGGTGTTTCAGGCCCCGGAGTGAACATAATTGTACACTCGAAAAAGCCGACTGAAAACGAGGGCTGAGGGGCTTACGTTACAAACTTCCCTTGCTTGGTTAATTATTTGGACCACCCTCCAAGATGGCGACAGGGATTCCCCCAAGGGCATAAGGCATGGTTAAGTGGATGAGGGTGTCTTTTAAGTGTTTGGACCGATTATGATTTTTCAACGCCGATACCGATAATTGGAGGACCCCCCCAAAAAAGCTGATACCGATTAATCTGACAATTTTCTATTTATTTATTTGTAATAATGACAATTACAAATTACAACAATACTGAATGAACACTTATTTTAACTTAATACATAAATAAAAATCAATTTAGCCTCAAATAAATAATGAAACATGTTCAATTTGGTTTAAATAATGCAAAATCAAAGTGCTGGAGAAGTAAAAGTGCAATATGTGCCATGTAAAAAAGCTAACGTTTGAGTTCCTTGCTTAGAACATGAGAACATATGAAAGTTGGTGGTTCCTTTTAACATGAGACTTCAATATTCCAAGGTAAGAGGTTTTAGGTTGTAGTTAATATCATATTTATAGGACTATTTCTCTCTATGCCATTTGTATTTCATATACCTTTGACTATTGGATATTCTTATAGGCACTAAGGTATTGCCAGTGTAACAGTATAGATTCCGTCCCTCTCCTCACCCCTACCTGGGCTCGAACCAGAAACACATCGACAACAGCCACACTCGAAGCAGCGTTACTCATCGCTTCACAAAAAACGTGGCCCTTGCAGAGCAAGGGAAATAACTACTCCAAGTCTCAGAGCGAGTGATGTTTGAAACGCTATTAGCACACATCCAGCTAACTAGCTAGCCATTTCACTTTGGTTACACCAGCCATTAGGCTGATAGGCTTGAAGTCATAAACAGTGCTGTGCTTGCGAAGAGCTGCTGGCAAAACTCATGAAAGTGCTGTTTGAATGAATGCTTACGAGCCTGCTGCTGCCTACCATCGCTCAGTCAGACTGCTCTATCAAATCATAGACTTAATTATAACATAATAACACAGAGAAATATGACCCTTTGGTCATTAATAGGGTCGAATCCGTAAACTTTAATTTCGGAAGCAAAACGTTTATTATTTCAGTGAAATACGGAACCGTTCGGTATTTTATCTAACGGGTGGCATCCCTAAGTCTAAATATTCTTGTTACATTGCACAACCTTCCATGTTATGTCATAATTACGTAAAATTCTGGCAAATTGGTTCGCAATGAGCCAGGCTACCCAAAATGTTGTATATGCCCTGACTCTGCGTGCAATGTACGCAAGAGAAATGACACAATTTCACCTGGTTAATTTTGCCTGTTTACCTGGATTTCTTTTAGCTAAATATGCAGGTTTACAAATATATACTTCCGTGTAATGATTTTAAGAAAGGCATTGGTGTTCATGATTAGGTCCAACGATTGTGCTTTTTTCGCAAATGCGCTTTTGTTAAATCATCCCCCAGCGTTGCATCGATTATGCAATGCAGGACACGCAAGATAAACTAGTAATATCATCAACCATGTGTAGTTATAACTAGTGATTATGATTGATTGATTGTTTTTTTTATAAGATAAGTTTAATGCTAGCTAGCAACTTACCATGGCTTCTACTGCATTCGCGTAACAGGCAGGCTCCTCGTGGAGTACAATGAGAGGCAGGTGGTTAGAGCGTTGGACTTGTTAACTGTAAGGTTGCAAAATTGGGTCCCCGGAGTGGACAAGGTGAAAATCTGTCGTTCTGCCCCTGAACAAGGCAGTTAACCCACCGTTCCTAGGCCGTCATTGAAAATAAGAATGTGTTCTTAACTGACTTGCCTGGTTAAACGAAGGTATAAAAAATAATAATAATACATTTAAAAATCTGCAAAATCCGCGCTCGATTTCCGATTGTTATGAAAACTTGAAATCGGCCCTAATTAATCGGCCATTCCGATTAATAGGTCGACCTCTAGTTTGGGCCGCAGTCAGGCTCTCCTCCAACTTGTGTTTACAACAAAGATTATGGATATACTGACAAGATACATGTCTCTCCGCCCTAACAATTGTAGTCATTGTCCACAATGCGATACGGCAGGCTATCTAGCTCCCGCCTATGCTTTCATTGGATTTGTGGATGCATCTCATTATTGTAATCCTATTTTTAATATTCGATGACGGTTGTTGATGTCAACCGCATGTATTCAATGGAGAGAGATGCTATGCTACTAGCCTCAATCTATGAATATGCATAGCCATCTCGAGACAACGCCGATATAAAGTGTTTTTTCTCAAAGTTGTCTGGATGTCACGTGTCCTAATTATCAGTACACTTGTAACTACTTAGCAAAGCATTACTAATCTTCTATTCGATTAAATTAACTTTCATGTAGCAAATAAGCCATTCATTTTTTTGTCATCCAAATTCTTCACTCATTGATCTCCATACAAACTTCTTGCTTGGTGGGCGAAACAGCAGGGGGGGGGGCACAAACTGCTGGAGGGAGACAGATTTTCCACTGAATTGGGTCTCTCTCTTCCTCTCTGACATTACTGCATGCTCTGGAGAGATACAAGATTCAGAGTGTAGCACAATGTTGCACTGTCATTTTTCATCACAAAAGGGGGATCTCCTTGTTATACGCTCCAGCATTCAAAGTACTTTTGTACTGGGTGAGCTTGATTGGTCGAAGTGTCAGCATCTCCCGTACCGAAGATCCGTAGCTGGGGAAAATGGCGTCCCTTGAGAGGGCAAGAACAAGATGCATGTCAGGAGAATTGCAGTGTTATCATAAGTAGATGTATACTTGGAAAATGAGAATGAGATGCAGAGGGGGTTGAAGAGAGAGCGGGAGGAAGCGGGTGACCTTGAATCGGTTAAAAAAGGGAGATGGTTTGTTAAAGGAGAATCGTAAAAAGTGTAAGCAGAATGAGCTGAAGACAGGAGGAGAAATGGAAGTGTGTGAGGGCGAACTATCAGAGGGGGCAGTTGTGGTGAAGTTCTCGGAGCCCAAGGCTTGCACCGATGGTCAGGATAAAGATGAGTCTGTGACAATAGGAGTGACATTTTTAAAAAAGTGGACCCTTGCCTTTTGGCTAATCCATAGGTGGTTTCAGGGTGGGTGAAAACAGAGATGGGTGCTGTGGAATCGGTGAGGGTAACCAGCAGTGGTCTTGTGATAATTGTTTGTGTTTCTGCTGGTCAGAGGGAGCAGGCGCTCAGTGTTAAATGAATGGAGACGAGATGTGAATTGTTTTGCTCTCAAGAAAAGGGCACCATTGAAAGGAGTGATTACTGGGGTAGCGGTAAATGTGAAAGTTGACCAACTGAAGGGGAAGATTCCCAGGGTTTGTGATGCTCATCGTTTGCTACGAAGTAGACAGGGTGGCATCAGTGGTGAAACAGTAGATTCGTTGTCTGTTCTTTTGAGTTTTGATGTTGAGTATTTCCCCGACAAAGTGATGTTGGGATATATAAGTTATCCCGTACAAGCTTTTGTGCTGAATATATAACCTTGTTACAGGTGTCAAGCTTATGGGCATGTGGTAGCAGTGCGTAGGAGGGAGGTTCCTAGGTGTGAGAAGTGTGCAGAAGGGCATGAGACAAAGGAATGTGTAGCCTTGGGGAAAGAAGCAGTACGTGTTAATTGTAGGGGTGCCCATGGGGCTGGGGATCAGAAATGTCGCATGTGAGAGAGGCAGGTTGAGGTTTCCAGGGTTAGAGTAGTGCAGAAGTTGTCATATGCTGAGGCAGTGAAGAAAGTAGAGGAAGATGGGTGAGGGGGGCAGGATCCAGAGAGGAGTGGTGTGAGTAGTAAACTCAGCAAAAAAAGAAATGTCCTCTCACTGTTATCTGCATTCATTTTCAGCAAACTTAACATGTGTAAATATTTGTATGAACAACAACTGAGACAAACTGAACAAGTTCCACAGACATGTGACTAACAGAAATGGAATAATGTGTCCCTGAACAATGGGGGGTCAAAATCAAAAGTTACAGTCAGTATCTGGTGTGGCCACCAGCTGCATTAAGTACCGCAGTGCATCTCTTCATGGACTGCATCAGATTTGCTGGTTCTTGCTGTGAGATGTTACCCCACTCTTCCACCAAGGCACCTGCAAATTCCCAAACATTTCTGGGGGGAATGGCCCTAGACCTAGCCTTCACCCTCCGATCCAACAGGTCCCAAACGTGCTCAATGGGATTGAGATCTGGGCTCTTCGCTGGCCATGGTGGAACACTGACATTCCTGTCTTACAGAATGAGCAGTATGGCTGGTGGCATTGTCATGCTGGAGGGTCATGTCAGGATGAGCCTGCAGGAAGGGTGCCACATGAGGGATGAGGATGTCTTCCCTGTGAAACACAGCATTGAGATTGCCTGCAATGACAACAAGCTCAGTCCGATGATGCTGTGACACACCGCACCAGACCATGACGGACCCTCCACCTCCAAATCGATCCCACTCCAGAGTACAGGCCTAGGTGTAATGTTCATTCCTTCAACGATAAACGCGAATCTGACCATCACCCCTGGTGAGACAAAACCGCGACTTGTCAGTGAAGAGCACTTTTTGCCAGTCCTGTCTGGTCCAGCGACGGTGGGTTTGTGCCCATAGGCGACGTTGTTGCCGGTGATGTCTGGTGAGGACCTGCCTTACATCAGGCCTACAAGCCCTCAGTCCAGCCTCTCACAGCAGGGACCCTGCGCATCTTTCTTTGGGTGTTTTTCAGAGTCAGTAGAAAGGCCTCTTTAGTGTCCTAAGTTTTCATAACTGTGACGTTAATTGCCTACTGTCTGTAAGCTGTTAGTGTCTTAACGACCGTTCCACAGGTGCATGATCATTAATTGTTTATGGTTAATTGAACAAGCATGGGAAACAGTGTTTAAATCCTTTACAATGAAGATCTGTGAAGTTATTTGAATTTTTACGAATTATCTTTAAAAGACAGGGTCCTGAAAAAGGGACATTTCTTTTTTTGATGAATTTAGATCTGTACCAGTACATAGGTATAGGCCAACAAGTGATATATGCCTCAGTAAGATTGGATTTTTATCATTTATAGCAATGGTTCTCAGCTGTACGGTAGGGATGGAAGGTAGGTTGCAGGAAATTGAGGTTGTGGTTGTGTAACGGATGTGAAACGGCTAGCTTAGTTAGCGGTGTGCGCTAAATAGCGTTTCAATCGGTTACGTCACTTGCTCTGAGACCTTGAAGTAGTAGTTCCCCTTGCTCTGCAAGGGCCGCGGCTTTTGTGGAGCGATGGGTAATGATGCTTCGAGGGTGACTGTTGTCGTTGTGTGCAGAAGGTCCCTGGTTCGCGCCCGGGTATGGGCGAGGGGACGGTTTAAAATTATACTGTTACATTGGTGCCGTGACCCGGATTACTGGTTGCTGCGGAAAAAGGAGGAAGGTCAAAAGGGGGGTGAGTGTAACGGATGTGAAACGGCTAGCTTAGTTAGCGGTGTGCGCTAAATAGTGTTTCAATCGGTTACGTCACTTGCTCTGAGACCTTGAAGTAGTAGCTCCCCTTGCTCTGCAAGGGCCGCGGCTTTTGTGGAGCGATGGGTAACGATGCTTCGAGGGTGACTGTTGTCGTTGTGTGCAGAAGGTCCCTGGTTCGCGCCCAGGTATGGGCGAGGGGACGGTTTACATTTGAACATCTTGGTCATGTTCTGTTATAATCTCTACCCGGCACAGCCAGAAGAGGACTGGCCACCCCACATAGCCCGGTTCCTCTCTAGGTTTCTTCCTAGGTTTTGGCCTTTCTAGGGAGTTTTTCCTAGCCACCGTGCTTTTACACCTGCATTGTTTGCTGTTTGGGGTTTTAGGCTGGGTTTCTGTACAGCACTTTGAGATATCAGCTGATGTACGAAGGGCTATATAAATAAATTTGATTTGATTTAAAATTATACTGTTACAGTTGCAGCTGCAGAGAGGTATTTGGGTGTGCAAGACTTGATGTCAGAAGAGTTACAGGGTGTGTTGAGTGGTGGTTTACATTCCTTTCAGGCTGTTGGCCTGAGGTAGGACTAGATGGATTTAATAGTGGAGTAGCGTGGTGAGTTTTTAGTAAGTGTAGGGTTAGATGGTAGGGTATTTTTTAATTTTTTATTTAAGCAAAGTATAAAGGAGTTATACTTCAGCCTAGTAGGTGGAGGTAATGCAACATTTATTGGATGCCAACCACCGTTAAACCTCATCGAATAAATACTTTTGTACTAGCTGAAAATTGTGGTAGCCTTGGGGATAGTGTTGTGGCTTGGTTCCTTGATCTTATCTATAGGCTATTCATCAAAGTAGCCTATTTTGCAATGATAACCAAATATAATCTTAGTGACTGTTCAAACAGTAAACCAAACAACAACAATATACGCAAAAAGGTATTTTGTTTAAAGGTAATAACTGGTGATTCCAGGCTATTGTGAAATGGTAGAACCTGCTGCAGCCAGCTAGCCATGTGCATTTGTCTCCGTGACCAAAATATGATGTTTTTCTATTTTTAGCTGATATGAGAATGAATACACAAGCAGCATATCAAACTGGGATCATGTTTTAGGTTAGCCTTACCACTCAAATTAGCCCCATGCCTCGGATACACGTGACCACCTTTCTGAAGCGTCTGTACCTGTCTGAAGAAGCCTGCGCAAGGGGCAACATGTCCGGCTTTTAGCCGTGGATTTCACAGATCCCCATCTGCGACACTTCCGTTGATGTCAAGAGAAGAAGCACCTTGAATGTCTGACTCCAAGACGCCACAATAATTTCCATACTTCTAAATCAGACTACAGCGTGGGAAGGTCATAAATAATTCTGTAGAAGAAAACTATATTTGTTGTATGATGGAAAAGTAGTGAATTCAGAGTGAAAATGGACCCATCCACACAAAAAAACTACTGCACAATTTAGACCCCTTTGGGTCTGTAACTTTTATCGACCAAATTGTTTGTTGGTTGTTTAACCAGGTTTTTGAGAACACATGACAGTGTGTGTATTTTGAGGTTTTATGAAGCATTTGAAAATCAACTTCTGTCAGGATGGATGATCTTGGAAAGACAAATTGCCATCTTTACGAACCATAAATTGGTTTATGAGCGTAGCCTTTTGTTAATCATCAACAATAACCTAGTAAAACATGTCATGAAAATACAATGGAACCAAGTGTGTGAGTGAGTGAGGGGGAGAGAGAGAAAAAAAAGAGTCTGGGGTGAGGGGAGAATATTTTAGTATGTATATTATGTTTTAGGTAAGAAGCTTGGGTAGGCTACAAGGGAAATACATTGCAAACAGATTGGTCTCCATCAGTCAACATGTAACCCCCAGATTGGACAGAGGTCTTTACACATTCATAATAAACATGGACATTTGGTACACTTATTACAGGAAAATTATATCATGACTGTATTGGGTGACCAGACAATTCAACTCCATAACTGAATTGATGAATCAATGGATTTAATAGTGATGATATATTATCTTGTTTTAGTGTAATGGAGTTAAGGAATTTTAGCTCAATTCCCAGATAATGCAGGGTGGGGTGGTGGATTGCCCTTCTTAAATGCTTTTATAAACTAATGTTTGTAACATGTAGAATGGATTATTTGTTTCAAATTCCCTGTAATATCTATTGGTTTTATGACTGGGAACATCATATCATCATGTAACATAATCTGTGATTTGATCTGTGAAAAAGCTAGAGAATAAATGACTCAATGTGTTGAAAAGCATCGACTGGCTCTTTACCTTTTACATTTCACATCAAGTCACCATTTGTTTCTACCAAACATACAGCTGCAGACAGATATTGCACCCTTGAACTTCTGAAATAATTTCCTAGTTCTTCAAAAATAAGTTAAAATTTAAATAACTATAATTGGTCTCCATGCTTGGTATTGGATTGTCAACATTGCGGAACCAATTTTGTTTCTGAATAATTACATTTATAATGTTAATTAAGAACATTAAATCAAATGGCATGGCCCAAATTATTGGCACCCAATAGCTTCACCTGCAAACGACTCCAATTCTTCAATGTTTGAATGGTGCCTTCCACCAACTGCTGTTTCAGGTCTCGACAGGTTTTTGACGGGATTCAGATCTGGACTCATCGCTGTTCACTCCAAAATAGTCCAGTGTTTATTCTTAAAACATTCCTGCCTTGTTCCCTCTTTCCCTCTCTCCTCTGAGGTGTGTGTGTGTGTGTGTGTGTGTGTGTGTGTGTGTGTGTGTGTGTGTGTGTGTGTGTGTGTGTGTGTGTGTGTGTGTGTGTGTGTGTGTGTGTGTGTGTGTGTGTGTGTGTGTGTGTGTGTGTGTGTGTGTGTGTGTGTGTGTGTGTGTGTGTGTGTGTGTGTGTGTGTGTGTGTGTGTGTGTGTCTGTGTGGTACAGCGGAGAGGTGTGTATGTGGGCGGAGAGCCCTTAGTGTGCAGTGACCCGCTGCTCCCGAGGGCCATCGCTTGCTGCCTGGCAACACGCCGTCACCATGGCGACAAAACCAACCAAAGCGGCCACCCGCACACCTGCTCAATCTCTAGCTAACATGGGGATGTGTGTGTGTGTGTGTGTGTGTGTGTGTGTGTGTGTGTGTGTGTGTGTGTGTGTGTGTGTGTGTGTGTGTGTGTGTGTGTGTGTGTGTGTGTGTGTGTGTGTGTGTGTGTGTGTGTGTGTGTGTGTGTGAGTGAGTGAGTGACATGCATATAGACAAATCAGACAGGCAGGCAGACAGAGGAAAAGAAAGCAACAGTAATGGGGGCTTAAAAATGACAGGGCTCAACGTCATTTTCGATAGTACTACTAACTACCAGTGGAAGCTGGTGGGAAGAGCTATAGGAGGACTGGCTCATTGTAATGGCTGGAATGGGATAAATGTAACGGTATCAAACACAAACATATGGAAATCACATGAATTTATTCCATCCCAGCCCGTCCTATAGCTCCTTCCACCAGCTTCACTGCTAACGACATAGATGACATGACAGAATATTGTAATACAGTAGTTAAGATACTATAGGATGTAGGATAGACTGTAGGTATTGGGATAATACTCCAATCCCTTTTTATCTGTCACATGCTTCGTAAACAACAGGTGTGGACTAACAGTGAAATGCTTACTTACGGGCCCGTCCCAATAATGCAGAGAGAAAGAAAATAGAGCAGTAAAGAAAAGTAAAACGCGTAATAATAGATGCATAATAAGTCATGATAACTTGGCTATGTACAAAGGGTACTCGTACCGAGTCAATGTGCAGGGATACGATGTAATGGAGGTAGATACTGTATGTACATGTAACTAGGAATAAAGTGACAGATAACACACAGTAGCAGCAGCGTATGTGATGAGACAAAGTTAGTGCAAAAAGGGTCAATGCAGATAGTCTGGGTAGCTATTTTGGTTAATGATTTAACTAACTATGGCTTGGGGGTAGAAACTGTTCAGGGTCCTGTTGGTTCCGGATTTCGGTACCACTTGCCGTGCGGTAGCAGGGAGAACAGTCTAGGACTTGAGTGGCTGGAGTCTTTGACAATGTTTAGAGCCTTTCTCTGCCACCGCCTGGAATAGAGGTCCTGGATGGAGCTCGGTCCCAGTGTTGTACTGGGCCCTATGCACTACTCTCTGTAGCATCTTGTGGATGGATGCCAAGCAGTTGCCATGCCAAGCGGTGATGCAGCCAGTCAAGATGCTCTCAATGGTGCAACTTTTTGAGGATCTGAGGGTCCAATCTTTTCAGCCTCCTGGGGAGGAAGAGGTGTTGTGTCCTCTTCACGACTGTGTTGGTGTGTGTGGACCATGATCGATCCTTAGTGATTTGGACTGTACTAACGCACTGACAACTCTGTTATTAAAGCACTGCTGCACTTATTTTTTTTACCATGACATACAGTATATTGTCATTTTACTGTATTTGGCCTCAGCAGTCACAATTCCCTTTTTAAGCCATTACCATTGAACATGCTGTAAATATTTCAGATTATACCTTTACAGATCAACACATTGCAATTTCCCAACCAACAGATAAACATTGACTCTTGATTTTGAAAGAGAGAACAACTCAACTCTAAATATGTGTAGTGCAACTTAGGAGACAGCAAGGGGAAGCAGAATCCTTCCTATACGTTGTCAACTCCCAGCATCAGTTAAGCATGGGGATATGAAGTACACAAAAAACACCACATGATGGCAGCATCGTCTTTAGAATGGCGATTAGCTCTATTCTGTCGCCACTTTCCACAGGTAATAATCGCATACAATCGGGGCGTTGCACAACTGTCCCTTCATCAAATAGTCATTAGTGCAAGAAAATTAGAAGTGACAGTTGTAGTGGCCTACCAGTTGTGTAACAGTCACAGAGGAATTGACCTAATCTTTTACCAAATGTAATACACTTCATTTAGCCGACCTCATTTGAGATTCATTAAATACATATTGTAGTTTTTAAAGCGTACCTTTATAAATAATGACTAGGAACCCGACTGTGTCATTTAGTTTTCATGATGAATGATATGACAGGGGTGCAACAACTCACAATGTTTAAAAATCGTTTGTGTGTAGGGGGGACCCTTTACGCAAAACGAACAGGTGCATTATTACTTTTTTTAAACGTGTTATAAGCATGTATAATCCTTTATAATGCCTTACAAAATCCTTGATAGAATAACTATTTGAAGCTATATTCCTGGGTCATTCTTGAATTGAGGTGACATTTGGGCATGGCACTTTAGAAAAAAATATGTTTTAATGTTTTATTTAATTTAAATGTATTTGGGTACATCTTCCCATTCTAAATCAACTAATATGGTAGCTTAATCAATTTAACATTAGTTAGAATGATATCAAAAGACTGATTAATGCTTATGAAGGCGCCACTTTTAAAGTCACTGAGCTCTTCTGTAAGGCCATTCTACAGCCAATGTTTGTCTATGGTGATTGCATGGCTGTGCGCTCGATTTTATACACCAGCAAATGCTGTGGCAAAGCTGTCAAAAAGATAAAAAGGGTGGCTTCTTTGAACAATCTCAAATATAAAATATATTTTGATTTGTTCCCCACATTTTGGTTACTACATGATTCCATATGTGTTATTTCATAGTTGTGATGTCTTCACTATTAGTCTACAATGTAGAAAATAATGAAAAACCCTGGAATGAGTAGATGTGTCCACACTTTTGACTGGTACTGTATGTGAGACAAAGTAGGCTACAATGAGTGTAATGTTTTCTAAAAAGACTGGTACCAAGTCTAGGTCTCTTGGGGAGAATATAGGCTATAGGCCTAGTCCGTGTCTACGTTTTCAAATAGAATGAAGGGAATTTTAATAATTTTCACCATAAATCAATTATCAAGGGGGCGGACGGTCAAAAAGGCTACCGTAGATATTTAAATTCCAATAGCAGCCCTTTGGTTCCTATCAATTACATTTTTATTTTTGGCGGGGGATTTCACAAGTCAAATGCATTGAACTAACATCAAACAGATCGAATTAAAGAAGCGTACCGAGAAACTTGGGACAGGGACAGAAAGTTAAACAATTGGTAATGTCAGGCTTACAGTGATACAAAGGCTTATAAGGGTTTCAACATGGGTAAGTTATTTGTGTTTTGAAACATTGACAGAAAAATGTTAGTAGTCTATTAGCCTGGATACAAATAGGTAAGTTATGAGGTTGTAAAATACTATTGACACACAAAAAAAATACTTGAAACGGAATTAATTATAAATGGACTATATTGAATAAACCAGCGTTAACTTGTTGGGTTATTGTGTAGCCTAGCTATATTCTATGTTACGGACTCTGTTACAACTACAGATTTTAAACTTTTTTCCATCGCGTAATATCACGGGCTTGGAAACACCATGCAAGGCACTGTGCAACCTAATTCGAAATAAATGTGCTTATAAACATGAAAACATGCTGATTCTGTTCAATTAAGCCAATATAATTAATACTTTATTAATGCTATTGTTATGATTTCAATGTAATGTATTAAAATTGCGTAAAGTAAAATAAAAAAAACAATTTATTAGGCAATTTCATCATAATAATTAGGCATTCGAAATATATAGTTATCGTTAAAAATGTATAACCATTCAAGTTAGCGGATTCAAATCATAATGCCGACAACGGGCACCTGTTTACACCTCTCAATCATGTCTCTTAGTGAGCGACGGCAATTCAAATCTCCCAGTACGGGACGCCATTTGGGCAGGAGAACAAAGCAACAGATTCTCAAATTTGTCCGAACGCTAGTTGAACGTGGCAAAGGTTGGGAACCTTTAACCTCAGTCAGGAGTGCTTTGTCCTTGCGCTCTAGTCTGAGTTTATTAGCTCGACCTTCCATCCACACCGTTCTTCCCCTGTTCAAACGGTTCTAATAAAGAAGGCCTCATGCTGGCAACTCAATCAGATGCCTTCAGACCGGTTTCTTTGACCTATATAGCCTGCCCTATACCCTGTAATTCAGCCTTCCTATACTGCTATTCTTTAAATTGCTATGGGGATCTTGCCTTAATGCTGAACAGGAATTTCTTTCGTGTCCTTATTATCTGGATGGATAATTGTCTATGACATAATGGATAGAACAGAGCTACTCTGCAGGTGTGTGTGTGTGTGTGTGTGTGTGTGTGTGTGTGTGTGTGTGTGTGTGTGTGTGTGTGTGTGTGTGTGTGTGTGTGTGTGTGTGTGTGTGTGTGAGAGAGAGAGAGAAAGTTCCCCCAACATACCCTTCTTAGACAGTTTGTTAAATGTGTGAGAGAGAGAGAGAGAGAGAGAGAGAGAGAGAGAGAGAGAGAGAGAGAGAGAGAGAGAGAGAGAGAGAGAGAGAGAGAGAGAGAGAAACAGAGCAGTCCTAGTTATTCGGTCAAGCTAGGATGCCCCCTAAATATTAACATGAGTTTTAACCTTTATTTTAACCTTTATTTAACTAGGCAAGTCAGTTAAGAACAAATTCTTATTTACAATGATGGCCTACCCAGGCCAAACCTGGACGACACTAGGCCAATTGTGCACCGCTCTATGGGAACCAGGGATTGTAGTGATGCCTCTTGCACTGAGATGCAGTGCCTTAGACCACGCCACCACTCAAGAGCAAGTGATAGTTGAGTCTCAATCAATGGAGAATTGTCCAGGTGTATACAATATCAATAGCTTCATTCCTTCCCATCTTGTGGAATTTGTCAAGAATAAGATGATGATGACAAGAAATAAACACGTAAAAAGGTTTTCTATCATGCTGGCTAAGCCTCAGTAAATAGAAACTTCAGTTTGTTACATAAGCATTAATCAATCTTATACTATCATTCTAACCCATTTATTTGTTTAAGTTTACCTTGTAATGAAATGGCTGTATGCACACCACTGTGTCGTTTAGTTTTCATTATGAATGATATGACAGGGGTGCAACAACTCACAATTGTAAAACTAACTCAAAACCAACAGGTGCATTATTACTTTTAAAAAACTTGTTATAAGCATGTATAAATCCTTATAATACCCTTACTAAATCCTTGATAGAAAAACTGTTTGAAACTATACACCTGGGTCATTCTTGAATTGAGGTGGCATTTCGGCATGGCACTTTTTTTGAAGAAACTACATTTTTATAAATGTTTTATTTATTTATCTTCCCATCAACTAAATCAACTACTATGGTAGCTTTAATACATTTAAATGTATATTTTTACCATTACGATAACATTGTGCCACCAGTAGGAGTACTAACACCAATGATGATAACACCCATGATATGATTTAGGTAAATTAGGAGTTTCTAAAACGGAGGCCACATATTCTCAAATCTAAGGTCATTAACCTGTTAGAAATAATTTACTGAAGTGATATGATTCATATTTATGCTCACAATGTATTTTCCCTTCATTTGAGTAACATCATGTGACACTTTGGATTTAGACAAACCAAATTATCTACAGAATCCTCAAATGTATGACATACTAAAAGGGTGTTATTATCCAATACATGAAATATAGACACTTCCCCAATAACAGTTTGCCACTGGACAGAATGCTCAAGGTCCTTGTATATATTCATAATGAGGGATTTTCAAGGCGGTAACACCAATGACTTAAAACTGAGGGACACGTATATATATAAAAAAATGTTTAAACATATTTTAATAGCCTTCTTTGTTTTATAATTGATCTATACAATTTAGTAAATAATTGAGTTTAGTTTCTAGCATTCAAAATAATAAATATCTCTAAATCCCCAAAACACTATAACTCTACTGGGTAACTACTGGGAAAAAACCTATTTGTTCACCCTAAGTAGGCTACTTTAAACAATGCATAAACATAAAATGTTGCAGTATAAATAACTTGCATTATGTTTAATCGTTGATAAACAGTTCAATATAAAAAGAATACATGTACAATGTGTAACTATTTGTCATTGTAAAGTGTTTTTCATGGTTGCAAAGGCGAGGGACACAAATGCTTCTGCAATTCAAGAACGACCCACTTTTAAACTAAAGCCCCCAGAATGAACCATAGATTTAAGCACTACTTTTAGTCAAGACAGTTAACCATTATATTGCAACACACTATTCAATTCCAAAGGGGTTGGGTTAAATGTGGAAGACACATTTCAGTTGAAGGCATTCAGTTGTACAACTGACTAGGTATCCTCCTTTCCTTTCCCTTTCCAATGTGTGGTGCTGGCAGATCCACACCTAGTAGCTGTCCCTTCAGCACCATACATCACTGGACAGCAGATCCACACAAAGGAGCTGTCCCTTCAGAACCATACATCACTGGACAGCAGATCCACACCTCTAGGAGCTGTCCCATCAGCACCACACATCACTGGACAGTAGATCCACACCTAGAAGCTGTACCCTCAACAACACACGTCCCTGGACAGCAGATCATCACCTAGGAGCTGTACCTTCAGGACCACACATCACTGGACAGCAGATTCACACCTAGGAGCTGTTCCTTCAGCACCATACATCACTGGACAGCAGATCCACACCTTGGAACTGTATCCTAAACAACACACATCCCTGGACAGCAGATCCACACCCAGGAGCTGTACCTTCAGCACCACACATCACTGGACAGCAGATTCACACCTAGGAGCTGTCCCTTTAGTTCAACACACACACACACACACACACACACACACAGATCAGCATTGTCTAATTTCTTGATGTTATCATCAGTATAACATCAACTATTGGTCTGTTTCCTCTGAAATGTGTGTAAAAGACAAACCCACAGCCCAAACAATTTTTTAAAGCCCTCTGCATGCTTAAGATATACAGCATATTTGGATATTGACTGCTATCCGTGCAGAAGGCTTCTCCAGTATCTGTGCGTTAGAGATGTCGACAGTGATTATGACGAATCTCTTCTCTAACGCCCAGGAAGCTCCATTTCAAACTCACATTAGACAGCTCTGCAAGCATTATAATGTCAAAATACATTCATTAGTCACCAAATATGGAGTATCGCCAAGTAACTATCTTCATTTACTCACATTACAGCCGGTATGTACTTCCAAAAAAATCCTAAATAAAGCTACAAAAAAAACACACCTATTCGGTACCTCCAATGTGTTAAGGAATGTATTTTGACATTATAACGCTTGCAGATCTATCTAATGGGAGTTGGAATCGGAGCTTCCTGGGTGTTAGAGAAGACACACATCCTCATAGTCGACATATCTAAAGCAGAGATACTGGGGCAGCAGAAGGCTTAAGCATAATTGTAGAAAACCGTCCTGAAATGTCTCTCTCCTTCATTCTCCTTCTCCTTCAAATCACAGCCCCTAAATGTGAATATTGGCATGACAGTTGTTTTGTGTGTGTTCTTTTCCTTTCTTTTTTTACACTAACTATCTCAGACTAGAGACAGGAGTGGGGGAGCGTAAGAGGATGCCAGCAAGTTTTTAGAACAGGGACCCACAAAATAACTGCATATAGATGATTTATATATATATATATATATATATATATATATATATATATATATATATATATATATATATATATATATATATATATATATATTATAGAGTACCAGTCAATAGTTTGAACACACCTACTCATTCAAGGGTTTTTCTTTATTTTTAATATTGCCTAAATTGTAAAATAGTGAAGACATCAAAACAATGAAATAACAAGTACGGAATCATGTAGCAACCATAAAAGTGTTAATTAAATCAAAATATGTTTTATATTTAAGATTCTTCAAAGTAGCCACCCTTTGCCTTGATGACAGCTTTGCACACTCTTGGCATTCTCTCAAAACTTTTTTGCTTCTACATGATTCCATATGTGTTATTTCATAGTTCTGATGTCTTCACTATTATTCTACAATGTAGAAAATAGTACTAATAAAGAAAAACCCATGAATGAGTAGGTGTGTCCAAACTTCTGACTGGTACTGTGTATACCAGTCAAACTGGTATATATATATATAACTGAAGAACTCAGTGACTTTCAACGTGGCACCGTCATAGGATGCCACCGTTCCAAGAAGTCGGTTCATCAAATTTCTGCCCTGCTAGAGCTGCCCCGGTTAACTGGAAGTGCTGTTATTGTGAAGTGGAAATGTCTAGGAGCAACAACGGCTCAGCCGGGAAGTGGTAGGCCACACAAGGGAAGTGATAGACCACACAAGCTCATAGGACAGGACCACCGAGTGCTGAAGCACTTAGCGTGTAAAAATCGTTTGTCCTCAGTTGCAACACTCACTACCGACAATCACTACTTCAGCACAAAAACTGTTCATTGGGAGCTTCACGAAATTGGTTTCAATGGCCAAGCTGCCGCACACAAGCCTAAAATCAGAGTGGTGTAAAGCTCACTGTCATTGGACTCTGGAGCAGTCGAAATGCATTCTCTGGAGTGATGAATCACGCTTCGCCATCTGGCAGTCAGATGGACGAATCTGGGTTTGGCGGATGCCGGGAGAGTGCCACCTGCCCGAATGCATAGTGTCAACTGTAAAGTTTGGTGGAGGAAGAATAATTGTCTGGGGCTGTTTTTCATGGTTCAGGCTAGGCCTCTTAGTTCCAGTGAAGGGAAGTTTTAATGCTACAGCATACAATGACATTCTAGACGATTCTGTGCTTCCAACTTTTGGAAATGTGTGTACTGTATATATAGCATCCTGCCTGGCCCTTTTCCTTATGAGAGTGTTTTTTACCCTCAAAATTAAATTAGATTTATAGAAATTCTGTTGATGAACTGCGAACATGGGCAACATCAATTCAGTGGCGATTTTAGCATGTAAATCTTGGTGGGGGAAAAATAAAAATTGGGGATACATGCCAGCAAAGCCACTACACTACAGAACACAACACTAAACAATACATTAATTGCACTTTAACGGTGACAAAGGGAGCACACAAACTGTTAGGGCCTACATAAAGCTGTCCCAACAGCAGAGTCCCAACAGCAGTCCCAACATCTTAACACTGCTACACCTGGCTATCAGTGGCTATCAGCGGAACCTTGTCTGGCAGCGAAACAGTTCATTCAGCCTCATTTACTGCCTTTAACAAAAGCATAGCTGATATGTATTAATTGCTTAAACAAATTGTTTTTTTATTGACATTTGAGCTCTACAAACTATGGCATAAAGGGACGACAAGCGGATAAAAGGCAATCAATAATTTTGTTTGAGACATTAATGAGTGAGCTGGGACAGACGTAGTCAATACAGCTATTTGTTCAGCTCTTTTGAAATTCACAGCGACAGAATTCAGAACATGGGCCATTCTTACAGTGTTCTCCCTGTACACTAAGTCGGAACCATAGAATAAATGAAGAGGGCATATAAGCAGACAATGAAAGCTTTTACAATATTCAATGATTACATTTCTCTAAAACAGGTTATAGGCTACATGTGCACCACCAAATCAGAACTGTAGACAACATTTAAAAGGGAAAGACCCTAAGAATTTGGTGTATGAGGCACATGGGCTACTAACAGGTTACTACTACACAATATACAATCAGTATTACTTTCTTACCTACAGTATACATATCTCCCTGGCCTATTGCATCATTTATGCAGCAGCATACAAGACATTTTTGAACTCACCTTGTTGTGCTGTGCTCACGTGAACAGGAAGGTGGCGCGGTGGTCTTTCATGGGCAAATTTTGTCATCAAACTTTGTCATCAAAATCTGCCATTCTCTGGATGTATGGCGCTTTCAAGACAACTGGTAACTCTGACAAAAACAAGGTTGAATCATGATGACGTCAGGGATTTTCAGGTCATAGCTCTAGAAAGAGGCAGAGTTCCCGACTTACAATTCCGAGTTGGATGACCGTTCAAAATGTATTTTTCCTGTCGGAGATCTTTTTCCCCGTGTTACCAGTTGTCTTGAACTCACTGAAGTAAGATTTCCCAGTTCCAAGTTAACCGTTGTTTTGAGAGTGGCAGAAATCCTGTTGGATTGACAGCGTGGCCAATGTTGAATGTTTATCATTTTAAACTTGGAAAAGAGACCCTTAAACCCAGACTTGGACCACACATCCACTCCACTGAATAGCAGGCTAGTGATTTATTTGCCATGCTTGCAGTTAGCCACTGATTCCTTTCAAACCACTCATTGTTGAATTTGTGATTTCCAACTTATGTAATGTTTATGTCCAATGGCCGATTAGCACAGATAAATTATAGATAATATGTATCTTCACTATTTCTCTTCATATGACAAGGATTAAAAATAATTTGCCAGTAGATTGTTGACTTGATTCATGATGATGACTCCTAGCTAAGATCAGTCCAATCAAAGCTACTGTTGATATAATGTGATTTGATGTCATTTCATCTATGGCCAATGACCTTGAGCCTTCTTGGATGGGCACTTCTAATGTAACTCTATGGCAGTACCCAAGGGGCTTGAATTTTCGAGCTCTATCCTTAGATTTGGTGGTGACATAGTGTCCCCATGAGTGACAGAGCAATGAGCCGATCACTGCGCAACTAGAGAACATTACCAACCCCGACACTCCATATTTTCCGCTGGCTGCCCCACCACCACAGAAAGCACTGAGCTCGGCTGAAACACCTGCATTTTGGAGGCGCCTTACTCAAGAAAGCAAAAAAGAGTCCATGTTTGTATGCGGCTTTATTAATGAAATTATTTTTTAAACTAATAATTTACATTGTTTGTAAACTGATATGTGACACATATTAATGGCAAAGTATCATGCAAAACAGGCAAACATTTCTGGCTCAAAACAGGTGGGGCTCGGCCCTGAATGACGGGTGGCCACTGCATTACTGGCTTTAAAGGTTTTGAAAATCCATCTTAGAAATTGAATGAAATCTTGTGGGAAATATTTAAAATCACTATATACGCCGAAAATATTATTGAAGATGCACAAATTAAACATCCAAACGCAACATGAGCGGTCTACACTCGTCCTCTGCTTCAAAATAATTAATGTCGCTCCTGCCTCTTGTGATTCTATCCACGTTAGTTTTCTCAGTCGACTTTGTTAAAACTGTTCACTATTTCATAGCGCATGCGTAGTAGTCTTTTGTTGTATACTTTCGCATGTATTTCTCACAGTGTACCGCTAAACGTACTGGTCTAGTCTGGTAGCGCGGATGATAAAAGAATAGTGTGACATTGCATGTGGTTTGCTGCTGTCTGCAAGGCTCTGAGATTGTGACATACGACCTGCCAAGTGTCTGCTTCTCACGCCGGTATCTTGGCAACGTGTGTCGCGCGCCTGCGTGTGTGTGTGTGTGTGTGTGTGTGTGTGTGTGTGTGTGTGTGTGTGTGTGTGTGTGTGTGTGTGTGTGTGTGTGTGTGTGTGTGTGTGTGTGTGTGTGACTGGAGGTTGGGGAGGAGGGAGGGGGCGGGTCGGTTTGATAATGAACTTGAGTCATCTCTTCACGATTCTGAAAGTCTCTTGTCAACTGCGATGGATCCGGGTTCCCATGCATTGCTGGGAGAAAAACGGGGCCATTGTGTATTATCCATTGCCCATTACCCGAACTTTTAAAAGGAGCCCCGTGGCCGAGAGCGGTTTAGGCAAAACATGAAACAGTGGCTGTATTTATAAGGTGGTTTCCAGGAAAACATCCCAAAATTGAGAAGACAAGGACATCTTTTTTTTCTTCATTTATTCAAATCAACAATAAGGGGTGAGCCAGTAGCTACAATGACTGTTTGGTGGATTCGCCCCTTATTGAACAAATAGGCTATTCAAAGGGGTTTCTTAGCCCCAACCCCATGTGTGATTATCATGATAATCATGCAGCCAGCCCAGACTGCCTCCCACAAACTCGCATTCTTGTAAGTCTGAACTTGGCTGACAGTTTAAACGCACTGTCCAACCCCTATGACCTAACGGTTTGCTATGCGTGAATGGTTTCTGGTGGACCATTATGAAATATATTAATTCATACATAAAAATATATTTCCCTTTGTTATTCTCCATTAATAGTTGTATTTATTTATCTAAGCCTATATCTTAGTTATAATTCACATCGTTCACATGAATATACCCCAGTTGAATGTAGTTCTAAGCTATTTTTGTTACTTTTGGTCCAATATAGACCTCAGTATGTAGTCCTATAAGCTATTACACGTTTGTTGGTTTGTGATGATTGATATGTATAGGCCAGGGACAAACGTGTGTGTGTGTGTGTGTGTGTGTGTGTGTGGTGTGTGTGTGTGTGTGTGTGTGTGTGTGTGTGTGTGTGTGTGTGTGTGTGTGTGTGTGTGTGTGTGTGTGTGTGTGTGTGTGTGTGTGTGTGTGTGTGTGTGTGTGTGTGTGTGTGTGTGAGAGAGAGAGAGAAAGAAAGAGAGAAAATGTGTGCGTGCGTGTGTATATATGCGATGCGGGAGTGGGGAGGGGGTTGGAATGTTGCGACAGGTCCACATTGTCACTCCACGGATTTGTCTGGTTAATATCAGAGGGTGGGGACAACGATGTTACCGCATTGAGTCACAAAGGGGTGGGCCTTGGCAATGGTATATGATTTCTGACATGCGAGATCCAGACCATAACCAGTTTGGAAACGGTCGTATTGTCAGGTTGGAAGGCTAGGAAAACGGACAGCCCCAACTCTGCCTTTTACAAGGGGGAGGACAGGGCTGTCTGTGTGGGAAATATTGCTACTACGATAGCTGTGAAGAAACAGTGGGACCCGGTTGATTTAAAACCAATGGATGGTCCCAGGCGACGTCACCATCAACCGTCGCCACGAAGCTCGAGAATCTGCTGATATTATTCTGTAGGTGCTCATATCGTTTACATCGTTCTGCTCATGCAGACAAGTCGGCAATTGTGAGAGGTGCGTGACAACCCCACTAGATCCACCCTTTTCTTCTGAGGGTAAGAGTCGAACGTTATGGAATGAAATAACAACATACAGGCCTATATGTGACCGATGTTGCCAGCACAATGGCTTTATGCATATGGTAACTGTTTGTTCTTCATTCTGTGTATGAATAATGCATTATAGGTTCGGTGCCTGGCAAGAGGGATAGTCGCAGTCAATAGGGAACTATGTCATTGAAAGGGACACAACGATTTGTGGTTTAAATCGATAGTTAAATAACACTTGTACATTTCTAATATTCACAAAACAGATTGTCTCTTCTCTCATGGGAAGGTAGAATGTGACCAACACAAGAAGTATCCCAACACTTGTAAGCCTTTTGTAGCCTATTGTTATCATGGAGATGCAGAGAGTAGCCTATGTGAGCGAGTGCGCATGATTCATTAGGCTATGTTGAACGATGCTAATTCAGGGTAAGTTTGCCTTGGGTACGGAGTTGGAAGGTCACGCTGGCTTTCCACTTGGACGTTTTGCTGGTGTGGTCTGTGAATGTATGGCTGGTATAGCCTACATAGGCTCACTTCATTTTGGGAGATGATGAGAAGTACTAATTTATACTCGCATGCTTTTCGTGTCTGATTTTTGCAGACTTATTTGAGGCTTTGTGGGAAAATCTATAAACGACCATTACAGAACTCACAAAATACCGTGATACCACGAGTTCCTCTCCCCAATGCCTTCTTATTGTGTGGTCTATGCAGTGTTTGCGCCACATGGTGATCTAATGGCAAAACGAAAACAGATATTATAGGCCTTAGGCTACACCATGATTACACATTCCATATGACTCCCCCATATGGCGGAATAAGCTATCACTATATAGGCCTGGACTACCAGATATAGGCCTACATTCAAACTTGCCTTGTCTGCCTAGGTATCAATTAAATCTAAGCCAACTTCTTCAACACACTATAGGCTATAATGTAACTATTTTTCTGAATTCTTGTTTAATGCATGTCTTCGCGTGTGGCTATGGAGAATTGAGCAAGGCTACCCAGACAATCCAAAAATAATATTTGTATATGTTTGCTATGGACTTGTAACAGGTTAGTGCATAAAATGGTCAAGAGTAAAAAGCATGTAAAAAGCAAAGATGATTACATGAAACCAGCTGGGCACCGACACAACACATTGGCTCGAGCAGCATGAGGATTATAGAGCAAAGCCCTTATGGGGCCTGTTACGTAAATCGTGTTTAACCTTTTTTGGGACGAAAAATGGTGATTTCAAACATCTAATGTGCACTTTCTGTTTTCTGAAACAGACGACCTTGTTATATGAATGGTTTACTTCCCAAACAGAACGTCAGCATTTTCTCATGGCTATTAGTCCAATATTTGCTTCGCTTTCACAACCGGCATGTAATTGGAAATAAATTGCGCATTTGTCTATTGAAATGTCTGCTTGTGAGCTGTGAAGTGGTGCTCGGGCGATTATTTTCTCACGTCACCCCCCACTTCCTTGTGAAATGTATGATTACTAGGATTGTGGTATTTTGGGACTAACTCCCTTAAATCTGATTTGGAAAGAGGTTGATTACAAACCTTTGGGATTGTGTATTGGGAGTAGGCCTTGTATTTTAACGTGACGTAGTTTTATGGCCTGAGCAAGACATAGGCCTATATAGTTTTAAAAAAATGTCTTATGATGTCTTATGTTTTTGTGTTATTGTATTGCGCTCTGAAATTTAATAAAATAAAACATGAAAATACAATTTAAAAGTCTATATAGTTTTGTCCTATATTGAAAGATGAAATGCATAACTGTTAATAATATTACCATCAACTATTATATGTCCGTTATTATTATTCGTTATTCGTTAACAGTTATTAGTTATTCTTACTATTAGGCTTGTTATTGTTATTATTACTGTGTTATTCCGTTCTGCATAACGTTGTTTACGCTAAGCTGAAGATGATTTGATGTTGCCAATTTACACGTTGCTAACTAACATGGTAGCATTGTCGCCATGCCCTGTATTATGCCGTTTACAATCAAGATATAAGGGTAGTTGGTTATTGATGAGGTTACACAACGCATGGACGACAGAGTCATGACTGCTGCTATTGTTTTATAGTGGCCTATTATGGTCACCAATGGGGGTGGGATAAGAAAAGTGTATTCGTGATTAGAAGCACTTGCCTGCAGGCTGCTTTAGGTGTAAAAGTAGTTGTTTTGTTTTGGTTATTTGCGGGATTGTCATTGACCATGCTTTAGACTGTTTGAATTGAACCCGACACGTGACTCAGGTATTTTCACACACACACACGCATCCGCACACACACGAACACACGGACTTGGCTCACGCAGAAGCATGTGCGTCTTACTGCAGTTGTGTTTATTCTGATGCCTTTCCGTTTCCAATGGACAGCGATAGTTACCAGCAGTCCTGTAAAAAATATATATTTTATGGCGTTATTTTATCGCTGCGTCTGAATTATGAGCTCGCTTATTGTTATGATTCCGTTTTCGCCAACTAACGTCTTATTCCTTCAATTTCAGCACTTCGTCCCACGATATATGAGGGAGTACCATGTTGCACAGGTAAACATATTTTAAGGACCGTTGATATAGGGTAGGCCTAGACTATCATGCCATAAAAAGCGATTTGAACAACCAGTCAATTTGTCCCCCCATGCTAGCCTCAAATGAATTTGAATGAATCCGTAATTTGTACACCTTGGCCTCTTAAAATCACTGGAATAAGCTATAAAGACAGAGGATATAACAAATGCACCTCGGAGAATGTATAATTCGTTTGATTGGCCTACCCGTGTAGCAGCCATCACATGACTCATGGGCAATAGGGTGTGTAACTAGCGAAATCACAACTGTTTCTCTTTGGGGACACTTCAAATGGGGCTGTGCGCATCATTAGAAATCTACTTGTGACCATAGAACTGCATGCAACGTGTTCAGTGTGTGCTCTTCAGATACATTTTCATAGTGCAAACTGAGACAGGATTTGTATGTCCCTATCCTTGCCTTTCTCTCTCTCTCTTCCTCTCTCACAACACACACACACACACACACACACACACACACACACACACACACACACACACACACACACACACACACACACACACACACACACACACACACACACACACACACACACACACACATATATATAATATGTGTGTGTGTGTGTATGTTTCACTCAACTTGTATATCAAGGTATCACCATAATAAAAACCTTTTAAAAGTGTATTATTATAGGCCTATACGTTTAATACGTAGACCTACGAATACCATAATTCAAACGGGAAAATAATTTAAAGTAAGATGTCAAGGGGGTTTTGGCTTCCACGTTGATATTTGTTCTCATAGTCGATCACACACAATAAAGAAAACCATCCTCTTGAGCAGCAACACCAATCCACCCTTTCAATTGTATGGATCACAGTCGAAAAACTTTCTTGACATCTTGACCGATATTCAAATGGGTAAACTTTCAAAATGCTCGTGTATTTCTAAAACCGAAGGTGCTCTGACATTTAAAAAACCAGGTTGAGTAATAGGCCTAAATACTATTTCAAGAATCGCAGATGTTTTGTATTGTTTAAATTGTCATAGGTTACAGAATTCGGTCGAAATAGTCAGCCTTCAATTAAATAATATTTGTTTTGACTAAGGTGTGTGTTTAGAGTATAATAATCATCTATCAGATATGTTATGCAATCCATACTAATTTGACCCGATTAACACGAATACTCCAGAATATGGACGAAATATTCATTGCGTTATTACAGAAAATACCCCTATAAACCTATACCCCTATAAACCTATACCCCTATAAACCTATACCCCTATAAACCTATACCCCTATAAACCTATACCCCTATAAACCTATACCCCTATAAAAGTGCGTTTTTGTTGTGCGTCCTCCCTGTGAAATATGCCGCTTCACCTGTTCTGCCAATGATGGTGCAGCGTTCATTTCTGTAAAGAAAATCCATTATATACAACCAATTTTAATATCGTAACAACAGGCTTCGAAATTAAGCTTTTCCGCAATCAATTTAATAGTGTAGGCATATGCAACATAAATACCTTATTTGATTTAAAAACATCATTTCTCAGGATTTCGTTTAATATTAACGTTTGAATTCATTCCCCAATTCCTCTTCATATTGGAATGATGTAACTAGATAGGGTCAAATATTCGATTGGATATTAATATAGATATTAATATCCAATTCAATATAGATACACATATGAAAGCGTATGTCATTTAAATTAGGCACCGTTGCGGCCAATACACCGATTTTGCGTTACACATTCCAATGGAAAAACGTTCTTAACATCGTTCAATTGAATAAAGTTTGTATTGAATCCAACAGTGATACATTTTCAGACAGAAATCCCTGCGTCTCAGATCCATTATAATACAACGAAACAAAAATGATGTAATTATTCAACACTTATTATTATTTAATGAAATAAATATAGTAATATAAATATGTGCAATTATGATCATTGCATTGGCTATAATATGCTAAATAATCATTATAACACATTTCTTTCTATTAAGGACCTTCACTTTGCCTAACTTATTGTGAAGGAAATATGTTTCTAGGTTTATGGTCTCAAAATGCTCAACATCCCTATTTATCTGAATAGTGCTTCCAATAACCCTCTACATTAAGGAATAATCTAAAGGTTATCTATGAAATGCATTTCTGTCAATGTATTCTTAGCTTTTAGGTAGACTTTGTTTTACCAACCTCAGAATATATCATTAATCCTAAAGATTCAGATCAGGTAAGTGTGCTTAACAAATTATATTAGGCCTACAAGACACCATGCCCCCAAAAACAATGACATCAGAAACCCTGCAACAACCAAGAAATGATGCAAAGTCGGGTGGAATAATATTGAAACCAATTCCAGACATGAAACAGAGAAGAGATGTTCAAAATGTAAAAGTGACTAACATGAACACAGCATGTGACAACCCTAAGATATGTCATTATGTTAACAGACATAGTTATATAGATAGCATATTCATCAAGAGCTTTTTCTATTTGTTTATTGTTTCGGGTAAATGTCTTCTGAGAATACAGTGGAAATGAATCCCGAATCAATACATCATTACGTGAAAGGCTTCAAATTGCCGAGTGCGCGTGTGTTTGTGTGTTTGTGTGTTTGTGTGTTATACTGTGTGTTTGTGTGTTTGTGTGTTTGTGTGTTATACTGTGTGTTTGTGTGTTTGTGTGTTTGTGTGTTTGTGTGTTTGTGTGTTTGTGTGTTTGTGTGTTTGTGTGTTTGTGTGTTTGTGTGTTATACTGTGTGCTCCTCTGTTGGCTGCTGTCATCTTGATGAGATGTCCCACCTTGCTGCAGACACACTGATGGAACGGCAACGAGTTCTCTCTGGCTTCCTCCCTCTCTCTGGCTTCCTCCCTCTCTCTGGCTTCCTCCCTCTCTCTGGCTTCCTCCCTCTCTCTGGCTTCCTCCCTCTCTCTGGCTTCCTCCCTCTCTCTGGCTCCCTCCCTCTTTCTGGCCTCCTCCCTCTTTCTGGCCTCCTCCCTCTCTCTGGCTTCCTCCCTCTCTCTGGCTTCCTCCCTCTCTCTGGCTTCCTCCCTCTCTCTGGCTTCCTCCCTCTCTCTGGCTTCCTCCCTCCTGGCTTCCTCTCTCTGGCTTCCTCCCTCTCTCTGGCTTCCTCCCTCTCTCTGGAGCCATCCCTCTCTCTGGCTTCCTCCCTCTCTCTGGCTTCCTCCCTCTCTCTGGCTCCCTCCCTCTTTCTGGCCTCCTCCCTCTTTCTGGCCTCCTCCCTCTCTCTGGCTTCCTCCCTCTCTCTGGCTTCCTCCCTCTCTCTGGCTTCCTCCCTCTCTCTGGCTCCCTCCCTCTTTCTGGCCTCCTCCCTCTTTCTGGCTTCCTCCCTCTCTCTGGCTTCCTCCCTCTCTCTGGCTCCCTCCCTCTTTCTGGCCTCCTCCCTCTTTCTGGCCTCCTCCCTCTCTCTGGCTTCCTCCCTCTCTCTGGCTTCCTCCCTCTCTCTGGCTTCCTCCCTCTCTCTGGCTTCCTCCCTCTCTCTGGCTTCCTCCCTCTCTCTGGCTTCCTCCCTCTCTCTGGCTTCCTCCCTCTCTCTGGCTTCCTCCCTCTCTCTGGCTTCCTCCCTCTCTCTGGCTTCCTCCCTCTCTCTGGAGCCATCCCTCTCTCTGGCTTCCTCCCTCTCTCTGGCTTCCTCCCTCTCTCTGGCTCCCTCCCTCTTTCTGGCCTCCTCCCTCTTTCTGGCCTCCTCCCTCTCTCTGGCTTCCTCCCTCTCTCTGGCTTCCTCCCTCTCTCTGGCTTCCTCCCTCTCTCTGGCTTCCTCCCTCTCTCTGGCTTCCTCCCTCTCTCTGGCTTCCTCCCTCTCTCTGGAGCCATCCCTCTCTCTGGCTTCCTCCCTCTCTCTGGCTTCCTCCCTCTCTCTGGCTCCCTCCCTCTTTCTGGCTTCCTCCCACTCTCTGGCCTCCTCCCTCTCTCTGGCTTCCTCCCTCTCTCTGGCTTCCTCCCTCTCTCTGGCTTCCTCCCTCTCTCTGGCTTCCTCCCTCTCTCTGGCTTCCTGCCTCTCTCTGGCTTCCTCCCTCTCTCTGGCTTCCTCCCTCTCTCTGGCTTCCTCCCTCTCTCTGGCTTCCTCCCTCTCTCTGGCTTCCTCCCTTTCTCTGGCTTCCTCCCTCTCTCTGGAGCCATCCCTCTCTCTCACACACACACGTTCTCTCACTCTTATGCTCATGAAGCACTCACCATTTCTTTGGCTTGAAGAAGAACATGAAGCAACAGCGATGTTCCTTGTTGAATCTGACGATGGCGAAGAGAGGAGCTCTGTACAGGGGTGTGTTCTCTGTTGATCGCCATTGATTTGAACAACAAAGAGGCACAAGCAAAAACACCCCGATGCCATATTGTCCGGGCAGTTGGGAATAACAGCCTCACAAAGTGGCTGGAGGTTTCCATTGCAGTGATTAACAACGGGCCGTACTGAAAGGCCTATGCCAGTGCCATGATATTTACTAAGGATTTGCAATATGATATCGGGTTTTGATTTTCTAAGGGAGTCATTGAACAAGCACACCTCGCGTTCTGACAGCGGATTGGATGTCAGGTTGGACGTCAAGTGAAGTTGACTTAGGACCAGTAACTAGGAGTCTTATAACGTTCAATTGATCTCATCATTTCAAATGAGCTGTATTGATTTTGTTATAATACAGGCCTACTATAGTAGAGACTTCCAGGCCACATAACAAGAGTCAACTTGTTGTCCCCTTTGACAATAGTTGATTGAAATAGAATTCCCACACTTGGTAACGTGATTAGTCTCACTATTAACAACATGATTAGTCAATTAATAGACAAGTAATAGGAAGAAATGCCTGTCCTGCATATATTGAGGCAGACTGGTCATCTGTAGACTACTGATTGTAAGGTTTTTAAGCACTGTATTTGCTAACATTGTTTAAGATGATAGAATTCTGTGATATTTGTTTTGTCTTTGCTATTGAAAGCTTTTCTCTTTCCGTTACAAAACCTACTGTGTGTTTGTCCACTCACTCTTCACATTCAATACTTTGCCATAATAAGAGTGCATCATTTGTTTGTACTTCGTCTACAGGTGTGTGTGTGTGTATCCCAGCCTAGCTGCCACTCCTCTTCCCTGAGTGGGTCCGGGATGGGCCCGAGGGGTTGGCTGTTATCTTTGGTTATCTAGCTGTATGAGTGGTGTACATTCTTCATAAAGCTAGATAACCGAAAGTAACAAGAATCCCATTACGCTCCCGCGAGGCCGGTCTCTTGCGCCAACCAAAAGAAACAAAATGGCCGATGGTCGCAAGGAAGTCATTCTGGCGTTTGTGCCCAGCCGACCAATCAGAAGCCTTAAAGGTACAGTATAATGTCAGACTCAATTGTCACTAAGGTTGGCTCACATGAGCATGTTTAGTACATTTTGTGGTTGTACGTGTATCAGAGTACCGTAAACTCACTCCACAGCAAGCTTGAAATGTTGCTGACGGAGCCACCCAAGAGGGATCTTTTGTACTGCTTAATTGGTTTGCATGTCGTCAAAGAGGGCGGTCGCGTGTGTTGCGAAGCAGAGAATCGCTGGTTCAAGCCCAGTATGGGGCAGTCGGACAGTGGAGGAAGCTACTGTAAGCTGTTATAGCAACAGACTCACCCCCTTTTAAAAAATTAATATGGCCCAAATAAGGGGACTGTGCAGGAGTGTGTGTGTGTGTGTGTGTGTGTGTGTGTGTGTGTGTGTGTGTGTGTGTGTGTGTGTGTGTGTGTGTGTGTGTGTGTGTGTGTGTGTGTGTGTGTGTGTGTGTGTGTGTGTGTGTGTTCTGTTTTCTACATGGTGTGTTTAGGTGGATAGCTTTCACAACTAGTTTTGGGGTGATTGTTTTAGGCTCATTGATATCCTTTGTCAGTGTGTATTCTTGTGGATTTAAGTTAATGAGGCTTCGAATTGGCAGAAGAGGCAAAAGCCATTAGGGTTTGATATACAGCATGAAACATAGTTAAGCAGTTCATGGTGCAACTTCATGAAAGGTGTAGCTGTACGAGTAACGGTGATAATTCGATTAGCATCATTATTGTCAGCACTGACAAATAAAGCAAGGAGAGCGAGACAGAGAGAAAGCGTGCGAGATACCTAGCTGTTTCTCTACTGCGGTGATATCACTCCTGCACAAACACCTCCCTCAGACCTTTCTCCTCCATCTACAAGCAAAAGAGGGTCCAAATGTCTCACCATTCACTGACCGAGCTAGCCAGTAAGCTAGCGATTCAAGTTTTTTTTAAATACAAGCATTTTTGCCATACACCAATGACTCCTCTCAACCATGCACAGTGCGTACACACACACACACACACACACACACACACACACACACACACACACACACACACACACACACACACACACACACACACACACACACACACACACACACACACACACACACACACACACACACACACACACACACACACACACACACACACACACACACACACACACACACACACACACACACTCCTGCAGCACAATCATTTAGCCAGAGCTTGGCCTCCTGATAGACATTTCTTTCTTCTGTCTCTGATTCTGGCTCTCACTCTTTCTCCCTTGCTACTCTTTCTGCCTCCCCCTCTTTCTTTCTGCCTCCCCTTCTTTCTTTCTGCCTCCCCCTCTTTCTTTCTGCCTCCTCCTCTCTCTCTCTGTCTCCCCCTCTCTCTCTGTCTCCCCCTCTTTCTTTCTGCCTCCCTCTTTCTTTCTGCCTCCTCCTCTCTCTCTCTGTCTCCCCCTCTCTCTCTGTCTCCCCCTCTTTCTTTGTGCCTCCCCCTCTTTCTTTCTGCCTCCTCCTCTCTCTCTCTGTCTCCCCCCCTCTCTCTGTCTCCCCCTCTTTCTTTCTGCCTCCCCTCTTTCTTTCTGCCTCCTCCTCTTTCTTTCTGCCTCCTCCTCTCTCTCTGTCTCCCCCTCTTTCTTTCTGCCTCCCCCTCTTTCTTTCTGCCTCCTCTCTCTCTCTCTGTCTCCCCCCTCTCTCTGTCTCCCCCTCTTTCTTTCTGCCTCCCCTCTTTCTTTCTGCCTCCCCCTCTTTCTTTCTGCCTCCTCCTCTCTCTCTCTGTCTCCCCCTCTCTCTCTGTCTCCCCCTCTTTCTTTCTGCCTCCTCCTCTTTCTTTCTGCCTCCTCCTCTCTCTCTCTCTGTCTCCCCCTCTTTCTTTCTGCCTCCCCCTCTTTCTTTCTGCCTCCTCCTCTCTCTCTCTGTCTCCCCCTCTCTCTCTGTCTCCCCCTCTTTCTTTCTGCCTCCCCTCTTTCTTTCTGCCTCCTCCTCTTTCTTTCTGCCTCCTCCTCTCTCTCTCTCTGTCTCCCCCTCTTTCTTTCTGCCTCCCCCTCTTTCTTTCTGCCTCCTCCTCTCTCTCTCTCTCTGTCTCCCCCTCTCTCTCTGTCTCCCCCTCTTTCTTTCTGCCTCCCCTCTTTCTTTCTGCCTCCTCCTCTTTCTTTCTGCCTCCTCCTCTCTCTCTCAGTCTCCCCCTCTCTGTCTCTGTATGCCACCCTCACCGCTTAAAGAATTAGGAAGCAAGAAGTGGATCCAGTAGAACGGGTAGACATATACAGTACATGTATAGCTGGAGTTCTGCGAACATACGGACAAACTTCCATGCAAACACACACCCCAGTCTGTGGTATTCACACAGAAAGCATACCGTACACATATAATCCAAGCATCTTCATATCGACCTGCGTCACTAATGTCAGAGTCTCCAGAACGGCTGCTTATTTTGCATACTGTACTTTTCAAGCTCGGGCCGAGGGCCCTTAGACGGCAGGTACCACCTCAAGTGGCAATTAGTGGCGCCATTCAGGTACCCATGCATCACCCCCCTCTCTAAAAACATTCTCTACCCTGCTCCTCTTTCCCTGTCTCTCCCGTAACCACACTCTTGTTCACAAAGAGGCGTCCATCTTACATGCTTTGACTAAAAATCAAGCCCTTATCTCACGGTTTTGCTCTAAGGAGAGGCAGTGAGGCAGCTTAGCTTTTCTCCTCCAGCCCTGTGTGTTTTCCTCCTGTACAAAGTGTACAGTGTTTGCTGATTTATTTGCTGTTCACTTGGGGGAAAAATGTGTCCATTTGTTCGGTGATTCTTTTGTTAGTTTTATTAGCTGATTAGTCGATTTAGGTTCATTCTATTTCCACTGGTCTGATTACTTTGTGTGGTGAGGCTAGTTCCATCTAGTTGTTTCTCTGGTGTTTGAAAGTGTTAGAATATATCTTTTTAATTCTGGTCAAATCTGAGGATGATGTATTGTAAATTAGTCGTTTTGTTGACTTCAATGCCATGCATTATAAGTGTGGCCAGCTTTAACGAAACTGAGGTGGCCCCAGCGAGTCAGAGGCCCCAAGCAAATGCGTATTGCTCAAGAGCCCAACCCACAACATCCCTCTGCTCTCCTTAGATAAACTGTATGCTGTGCTAATCAAGCTTCACAGTATTTGGTTTGCAGATAAAACACAACTGATATGCAGTTGTTTGATTATTTCTAGTGCTAGCCGTAGCTGGACAGTGCTAAGTATTGTAGCATAAATTGTCCACATAGATGGGGGTATTGTGTAAATGATCTGTAGAAAAAGTGACTGTCACCTGGACCTGTTAGTACACTCAGTCTTTGCAATACTGGTAGCCGTCTCGCATCTCTGTTCCCTTTTTGTATACATTGGTGCCAATTGAGAATTGAATTTGTTAGCCGATTGAGTTTCCCTATTCGTTAGACTTGATGTTTGGTGAGCTTTTTGAAATACTTGCCACTGTTCCGTACTGTAATCCCAATTGAACAGCTGTTGGTTAAAGATGGAGATTCTAACAAGGAAATAGCAATCAGCCACAGCGATTGTTTGTTGATTCGACAAAAGATCTGCGCCAGTCTTTTTGCTCTAGTATGGGCCACCATACTTTTTCCTTCCACACTGCCGCCTGCAGTGAAAGAGGATTTTTATCCCACGTTTCTGATTTCTTTCTCACTCTCTCTCTCTGTCATTCATTTCATTTTATTATCCTCGTTTTTTCCCAGCCTGGATTCTCAGATGGTTGGTTCTGATTTGCATGTATTTGCATAATGAATGTAATTTGCATGCTCAGGGGCAGACCATACCATGAGGACGAGTATGTTGGCTGCTTGTGTGTGTGTGTGTGTGTGTGTGTGTGCGTGTGTGTGTGTGTGTGTGTGTGTGTGTGTGTGTGTGTGTGTGTGTGTGTGTGTGTGTGTGTGTGTGTGTGTGTGTGTGTGTGTGTGTGTGTGTGTGTGTGTCTGTAGATATTGCGTGTGTGGAATATAGCAAAAATAGTCAGGTCATCTTGTTGTTCATCCATAGTGTGTATATCAAATGTTTACATAGTTTTTTTGTGCACATTTTGACATTTACATCTCCTCCAAATATGAATAGTTTAGTAATTCTTTAAGCATGCGCGATATGTGTCAGTGTATGGATGTTTGTGGGTGTGAGTGCATGTGCGTGAACCTGAGCAAGACATGCAGGCATGTCCCACTCATTGGCCAGTAGACCTGACAATCATCTCTCTTCCTCTATCCCTCCCATCCCCCTATCTTCCTGTCCTGGTAACCATTCTGTAATGCACTGACTAAATGAAAGAGATTCACTTCTCTATCCCAGCATCCTTCACTCCCTCCCTCCTCTCCCTCCCTCCCTAGTTTGCCCCCCTTCTCCTGCACAACGAGTCACAGCCCTGCTGCCACCATCTTAGATTAGGACAAGGACTGGCACAAAATGGCAGTAAGTAAAAATAACATGGGTAGTGTTATTTTAGTGTCCTATTCCTAACCCTGAGCCTTCCACCCATCGCGCTTTGGACCCCCCTCGCCTTCCCGCACCATTGGCTGCCTCGAGACAGTGTTAATTACTGGCAGTGTGTTAATTGCATAGATCGCACCGAGGGACATGGGAGGAGGGGATGTGATCTGAGTTAATCACGAAGCCATTTTATTTTTTTTATTTTTTTTAAATGTCTTTTAAGCTGGCATTCTGAGGGGCAGCTGTGGTCTTCTTCATTCTCATGCGGTGATCGTTGCGCCCTTCTTTGCGATGAGGCTGCAAATGGCGTCGTTCAGCCATTTTGTGAATTCGAAACCGCTTGCGAAGAGGAATTTATTTGACCTGACTTATTTTCGGCGACATTAATTCAATCAATCGAGGGTGTTTTAATTAGGAGTGCATATTAATGACACAACACGGTGGGTCTATTTGCATATGGGGCCATGCAAGCCTTCTATATTCATGGAGCATGTAGATGAGGATGGTTAAATCATGTGAAAGATAACCAGCTCCACACACCTATACACATCATTTTATCAACACAAACCACAGTGTATACATGCATAGACACCAGAGACAAAACACACACACAAACACACACACGGTCTACAATAGCCTCACACAGAATATGAACTCAGAAATCTTGAGCGCATGCCTTAATACACTCACACAATTTCACAAATACATACATAAAACGATATTTTGTACACAGAGTCATTGGACATTTGATTCACTGACAGTTGATGCAAGGACAGTTCTTATTTCAACTGAACTTCAATCAATGTGCTATGTGCTATTGACAAAAAAATAGCTTTGGGGAAAAGCAGAGTCACACCCCTTTTACTAGCAAGTACTTCATGTTGTCAGGTGACAGAATTGGTTTCATCCCGAGAAAAACTACTATATGAGTTTAGAGGAAACCGGTCGAAGAGGGATGCACCAACGGACATACCACGAAAATGAAGTCACACACACTGACAAGATGTTCTCCAACGTCTGGTAAGACAATTAACACTTCTAGTAGTGTTGATCACTCTGTCCAAGTTCATGGAAACTCAAGGGGCCAACTTAGGAGGAGAGAAGTGGAGCAGACAGAAAGAGAACTGAGGAGGAGGGAGCTCGGTAAGAGAGCAGAGTGAATGAGAGATGGGGGAGAGGGAGGGAAAGAGTGAAGGAAAGAGGAAGGATGGGGAGACCGATGAGGAGAGACAGTGAAGTCTCAATAGCGAGTGGCTTTCTTTGTGTTTCCGTGTGAGGTTTATTTTGGGAGACGGGGGTGTGGCGGTTCAGCCTTGCTCAGCGCAGCCAACAAGCAGAGCATTGTCCTTCGTTGGTGCGGCGGCACTTGTGGCATAACGCCATTATTTAGGCCAGTGGAGGGATAGGGGTCTGAAGACCAGCTTAACCAAAACGCCAATTAGACCCGGCTCGCCTTGATTAATGGAAGGGGAGGATTGGCAAACAATGCCGCCCATTGTCATGGTAACCCCCCTCCTCCGGACCCCCACCACCACCTTTGTTTGCCATAGGAGTGCTTAGAAGCCTCAGATTAACATGGTGCTCTTGTGGAGCCAGTTCTTCACCCTCTCCTCATCACATGAATCCCTAGTTTAGGAATTGGAGTTGAAGAACTGAAGTTGAGGAACAGAGTTTTCCCCTTGCTGTCAAGTTGGCTTTCAAGTAGACTAGACACACGCACGCACGCACGCACGCACGCACGCACGCACGCACGCACGCACGCACGCACGCACGCACGCACACACACACACACACACACACACACACACACACACACACACACACACACACACACACACACACACACACACACACGTCATATTATCCCTTCATAATGCAAAATATCAACATTCTGATTTGTTTGAAAGCAAACAAGATAGAATCAAAGAAATACAATTAAAGTTGGACTTGTAATAAGAATGATGTTTTTATTGTATTAATATGTTACAACATTAATGTTACATTATAAATCCTTTTTAAATATTTAGATGACGAAGTGAAGAAAATTAGGTCGTCCCCACTGAAACAGTATTCCCTCAAATGTTTTGTTGGCGTTTCAGCTTTGTGTTAATCACAGACGGTCTAATACTGGGGTCCACATTTCCATACGTCCTACTTTATTGTTTATTTAAAGTGTATGCACTGAATAATTAGCTCGCTTCGTACTCCAATCAGGGGCATGCAAATGTTGGTTGCCATGGCGACCTCATCAGGGCCCCCCGCCAGCCGCAAACAGGACATAGACAAATAAAGCGTGGGAAAACACTAAGGGGCTTAGACAATGACAGTGGTGTGGCGATGGAGACTGAGACTGTGTTGGGAATGGATGAGGATGGGAGAGGGGTGGAGGGGGGAAGTAACTGGGTGTGTGTCTGTTGGGGTGGGATGGGATGGGGTGGGGTGGTGCAGCTTGTGTCTGGACTGTAGTTACTAGACATGTGTGCCTCAATGGGGGGGGGTGTCCAGCTGAGGACAAGTGTATTAAGTCAAATATATCTCAACATAAATGGCAGCTGTACTATACAGTATATGACATATTTAATGTTAAGACACATGCATAGAGATATATACCACTTCAGAAAATCCTATATATAATAATACCATAGGGCTTCGGATGAGTAATGTATTTGAGTTTTTTTTGCAATCTCCAAATCCTCCTGGTGTTTGAGTCTCTTCACATGACCCATTTCTAAGGTTGGTAGAACTTTAGCCCTGCTCCCATTCCGATCCAATACCAATCCTCCCTTCTCTAGGCCCTTGACGAGTTGTCTTAGGAGACCTGAAAGGACTGGGTTCATGTAGGCCTACGTAAGTGATGTAATATGGACAGATGCTCCACCTAAGCTAAGCTATACCAGGTGGCTAGGTGGAGTTGGCACCATATTTGTTTTTATTAATTTCACCTTTATTTAACCAGGTAGGCTAGTTGAGAACAAGTTCTCATTTACAACTGCGACCTGGCCAAGATAAAGCAAAGCAGTGCGACACAAATATAGAGTTACGCATGGGATAAACAAACATACAGTCAATAATACAATAAAATAAAGTCTATATACAATATGTGCAAATGAGGTAGGATACCTCAAAAGGCAATAAATAGGCCATGGTGGCAAAATAATTAAAATATAGCAATTAAACACTGAAGTGATAGATGTGCAGAAGATGAGTGTGCAAGTATGCATTGCAATCCTTGTAGTGTAGATCCACTCACACACACAGGGGGTCCATGAAAGGGAGCAAATTCTTGACTCAAATTTTGGTCAGAATCCCATTCTGACCAAAAGCCCCCTCTGCTTCGCCCTACTACTGCAAGCTTGCCTGTTAGACCCATGAAAATGAAAAGGATCACTTTTTAACCTCTGCCCTTCTTCAATCCCCCTAGGTGACCCATCACATTGAAGTTATGTCACAGCCAGTCCACCACCTTCCAACGGCCACCCCACCTCACCAATGGTGATGTCTATTTCTGAACGTAGTGGTGCCCGCCTGACCTAAATGGAACCGGATTGGCTCCTCTTCCATTTTCTTCTGCCCCAATATTTAAACCTGAAGCACTTTGTGGGCGTTGAACGATCTCCTTTTGGTTGGGGTGAACTTTAGGCACATGCCTGGACATGCCTGACCAACTGAACATGGGGTAATGGATAAGAGCGTCTGCTAAATGACTTAAATGTAAATGTAAATGTAATGTACTGTTGGGTCATGGATACGAGTGGATACTCAACCACAGCTGCCTCTGTGGGCCTAATCCCCAGACCATCTTTGGATACACCAATCAGAGGAGGAGTTGAAATGGACTACTGTGCACTAGTGTGTCTCTATCCTCCTATAACTAACTGACTGGATACATGGACAGAAATGGACTACTGTGCACTAGTGTGTCTCTATCCTCCTATAACTAACTGACTGGATACATGGACAGAAATGGACTACTGTGCACTAGTGTGTCTCTATCCTCCTATAACTAACTGACTGGATACATGGACAGAAATGGACTACTGTGCACTAGTGTGTCTCTATCCTCCTATAACTAACTGACTGGATACATGGACAGAAATGGACTACTGTGCACTAGTGTGTCTCTATCCTCCTATAACTAACTGACTGGATACATGGACAGAAATGGACTACTGTGCACTAGTGTGTCTCTATCCTCCTATAACTAACTGACTGGATACATGGACAGAAATGGACTACTGTGCACTAGTGTGTCTCTATCCTCCTATAACTAACTGACTGGATACATGGACAGAAATGGACTACTGTGCACTAGTGTGTCTCTATCCTCCTATAACTAACTGACTGGATACATGGACAGAAATGGAGGGTGTGAGATGTGTGTGTTCTGTGTTGTGATGGTACACTGTCTTCTCTGAGACGGCTCTACACACAGCTGTGTCTGTCACATCTGCAATACATTTGACACGGGTCAGCATGCTGACCTGTTCATGTGTGCTGTGCTTGTTTGTGTATGTGTGCTGGTTTGTCTAAGTACATACACTTTGAGTCACCCTCACTCAGCGCAAGTTCTGGTTCTGGGATTGTAAGCAACACACACACACACACACACACACACACACACACACACACACACACACACACACACACACACACACACACACACACACACACACACACACACACACACACACACACACACACAAATCACAGTAAATTTATTTGAACCTCCTTATGGTTAACGGACATAGGATTTATGCTACCTGGCAAAAATAACATTTGACACTGGACGAGGTTGTATGGTTTAGTAGTAGAATCACACTGCACCACTGATTTTATTATCAAGGCAAATAAGTATTTTATTGGACAGCCCACATAGTATTCAGATGATGTATGTATAGATAGAACACGTACAATGAATTAAAGTAGAAACATAGAAATGTGCTAATTGAGTGATTTAAACAATTGTAGTATAAAAATCAGAGTAGGACGATTACTTATGTGTTATATAGTTTACGTAATGGATATGAATACTAGTTTAGTGTGAAAATGTGTTTTATTTTGTGTATATAATTTCTATGCATCTTTTGAAACCTATGCAAATGAATCCACAAAGTAGATATTTCATCATTTGCTAATGACGATCATTCAAATTCTCAGAGAGTTTAGATTTTTCCCCAGACAATCTGTTATATACTGTAGGGGGATGTGAGAGATTATAAATGAACCCTGGTCCAGACAGTAAAATATGTGGGGATTTTACAGCGTTTTTCTCAACTGATTTGGATTTTTCTATAGTTTATACAAGTGTATCAATATCAAAATATGAACATTGGAATGTTTTCATTTGCATGACCGTACGGGGACATCTATAGATCTTCAACGAATGGATTGACTAGAAAGTTGCATATACAGTTTTCCAAACAATTATTTGGGGATTTCATATGTGAACATTTTTACTCTATGCAACTTTTATACTTGAACTTTTTGTTGTAATAAATAATATGACTATCATTCGGAGCAACTGCAATTCATATGTTCATCTATGTCATGCTTTTGAGGATTAACTTCCACAATGTTGAAAATGTTTCATATTTCTTTGCACCGTTTCAGACTTCATTTGAGAAATGATACAATGGCTGTATACTAAATATGTTTGATAGTGTGATGTACTGTACGGTTTAACAACCATGTGTACTCTACATGAACAACACGTGTGTACTATATGAGCAAAATATGTAATAGCCTGTAAATATACTGTATGTTATCAAGACCACACTACATGTAGTTATGGTTATGGGCAATTTGTTGTGAGGAATGGACAATCAAAAGAGTGCATGTGGGCCACGACATGAGGAGTGTCAACTGTAAACAGTCAGCGGTGGAGTGTGTGCGCAGAATTATGTAGCATGTAGAAAGCAAGAGTACAATAGATGGAATGTGTGCAATGTGTGTGGAGGCGTGCACTACGTTGCGGGGGAATGCAATGTTTTTAATGACAATGTTGGATTTTAAAGAGATGTTTGCATGAGTGCACTTATGGCCCACAAGATCACAGACTACATTAGGCATGTTTTTGCAAGTGACCTGTGAATCCTGACTGTAGGGGACCGACTCATTCTTGTACCATGGACTGTGTACTGTGCACAATTAAAGTCAACACAAGAAGTGTTTTTGCGTTTAAGAAGGTAAAAACACAAATGTCTATCTGGAATTTCTATCTGTTCAGTCTGTTTTTCATTGAACCCATATCTTCGAATCAACTCGTAGCCCAGTGTAAGTTTTGCCTTGAGAATTCATAAATGTGGAGAGAAGAAAAGTAAAACGCCAAATGAGTATTGCCGCAGTAAAGAAAGTTACCTGGAGTGACAGTATTCCAACATCCAGGGCCTGGAGCGTATACCGTATGAAAGAAATAGTACTTTAGAGTCAAATAAAACAATTCCCTGAACATCTTATTGTAATCAGGTTTCTACAGATGAGTACACTTGGTTCTGCAGCAGGCCTACGGTTGCTGTCATATTGACGGACAGTTTTTAGGGTCAACCAAGGAGCCATGTGTTCAGACGGGAACCATAAGCGCACAGACAAATGATCAATGTTTACACGGTTGCGCAATTTTAGAGTAACCACAGGCCACATCTGGGCAATATTTGTGACACCATAAGGAAGCACAGGCCAGTGGAACAGCTGCTAAGTTATCATCAGAACTAAGAAAAGCACTGCCATTTTACAGGCAGTTCTTTTGTGTTAGTAGTTGGCTACCAATTTAACGGCTTTATTTATTTGTTATATATTATGCAGCAATCCTGCCTTTGTTATGCATATACCACCACTTCCAAGTAACGATACTGACACTACAGCTTGTGCACCTGCCTTTGGAGCACAGAGTTGCTGGTTTGATCCTAGGCAGAGTCAACTACCCTGATTGGCACACTGGTGTCCATTGTGGGATCCATTGACAGGCACACACAGCTAAGATGCAGAGGTACTTGCAAGTTGAAGAGCAGAGATGAGCTTCCCGGAGGAGGAAGTGGAAATAGTGTAGCAATACTATTGGATAATCACAATTGCATTTCCTTGAATCTGACCTTCTCATCCAATGGGGTTTGAGAAAAAGGAGATGAGTGAGGACACGGGGAATCAAGGAAATTAGATTCTCCCACTGTCCACTTCCAAAAAAACTTGACTCAATGCGGACTGCGATTAGTGTGCTCGCCTGAGGAGCACAGGGTTGCCGTTTTGATCCTAACCAGATCCAATTGTCCTCTGACTTTAAGACAATACATTAGTGCTTCAATAGTTCCCTCTATCACTAACACAATTATAGAAAGTGTTACAGTCATGTTGCCAAAAGCACTAACAATATTTTTGAAAGTGTGTAACTTTATGCACTTCTGTGTCTTCATGTTTTATGCCAAGACACACTATACCGCACAAAAGTAGAAATGCAACATGCAACCATTTTTTTTTTACTGAGTTACAGTTCATATGAGGAAATCCATCTATTTAAATAAATTCATTAGGTCCTAATCTATGGATTTCACATGACTGGGCAGGGTGGCAGCCGTGCTTCTAGCAGTCGCAGTGGTTAAGGGCGCTGTACTGCAGCGCCAGCTGTGCCATCAGAGTCCCTGGGTTCGCGCCCAGGCTCTGTCGTAACTGGCCGCGACCGGGAGGTCCGTGGGGCGACGCACAATTGGCCTAGCGTCGTCCGGGTTAGGGAGGGCTTGCTCGGTAGGGATGTCCTTGTCTCATCGCGCACCAGCGACTCCTGTGGCGGGCCGGGCGCAGTGCACGCTAACCAAGGTTGCCAGGTGCACGGTGTTTCCTCCGACACATTGGTGCGGCTGGCTTCCGGGTTGGATGCGCGCTGTGTTAAGAAGCAGTGCGGCTGGTTGGGTTGTGTATCGGAGGACGCATGACTTTCAACCATCGTCTCTCCCGAGCCCGTACGGGAGTTGTAGCGATGAGATAAGATAGTAGCTACTACAACAATTGGATAATACGAAATTGGGGAGAAAAAGGGGTAAAATTATTATTTATTTATTTTAAACAGAAACCCAGGCTAAAACCCCAAACAGCAAGCAATGCAGGTGTAGAAGCACGGTGGCTGGGAAAAACTCCCTAGAAAGGCCAAAACCTAGGAAGAAACCTAGAGAGGAACCAGGCTATGTGGGGTGGCCAGTCCTCTTCTGGCTGTGTCGGGTGGAGATTATAACAGAACATGGCCAAGATGTTCAAATGTTCATAAATGACCAGCATGGTCGAATAATAATAAGGCAGAACAGTTGAAACTGGAGCAGCAGCACAGTCAGGTGGACTGGGTCTACAGACAATCACGGATTACAAAGGGAAAACCAGCAACGACACAGACGTCTTGCTCCTGGACAAGTTAAACACCTTCTTCGCTCGCTTTGAGGATAACACAGTGCCACCGACACGGCCCGCTATACCAAGGACTGTGGGCTCTCCTTCTCTGTGGCAGATGTGAGTAAGACATTTAAGCGTGCTAACCCTCGCAAGGTTGCCGGCCCAGATGGCATCCATAGCTGCATCCTCAGAGCATGCGCAGACCAGCTGGTTGAAGTGTTTGCGGACATATTCAATCTCTCCCTATCCCAGTCTGTTGTCCCCACATGCTTCAAGATAGCCACCATTGTTCCTGTACCCAAGAAAGCAAAGGTATCTGAACTAAAATGACTTACCGCCCCTTAGCACTCACTTATGTTATCATGAAGTGCTTTGAGAGACTAGTCAAGGATCATATCACCTCTACCTTACGTGACACCCTAGACCCACTTCAATTTGCTTGCCGCCCCAATAGATCCACAGATGATACAATCGCCATCACACTACACACTGTCCTATCCCATCAGGACAAGAGGAATACCTACATATGTAAGAATGCTGTTCATTGACTATAGCTCAGAATTCAACACCATAGAACCCTCCAAGCTCATCATTAAGTTCGAGGCCCTGGGTCCACCTGCCCTCCAGGACACCTACAGCATCTGATGTCACAGGAAGGCCAAAAAGATCAAGGACAACAACCACTCGAGCCACTTCCTGTTCATTCCGCTATTATCCAGAAGGCGAGGTCAGTACAGGAGCATCAAAGCTGGGACCGAGAGACTGAAAAACATATTTTATCTCAAGACCATCAGACTGTTAAATAGCCATCACTAGCACATTAGAGGCTGCTGCTCTATTTACACAGTTTTGAAATCGCTGGCCATTTTAATAATGGAACACTAGTCACTTTAATAATGTTTACATATTTTGCATTACTCATCTGATATGTATATACTGTATTCTATTCTATTCTACTGTAGTCTATGCCGCTTTGACATTGCTCGTCCAAATATTTTTATATTCTTAATTCCATTCCTTTACTTAGATTGTGTATTGTTGCGAAATTTGTAGATATTACTTGTTAGATATTACTGTACTGTTGGAGCTAGAAACACAAGCATTTCGCTACACCCACAACAACATCTGCTAAACACGTGTATGTGACCAATAAAATAAGATTTGATTCGACTTTTGATTTCGAGGGCATAAGTCCACCCACTTGGGAGCCAGGCCCTGCCAATCAGATTGAGTTTTTCCCAACAAAAGGGCTTAATTAGAGACAGAAATATTCCTCAGCTGTCCAGGTTGCTGGTCTCAGACGAAACTGCACATTTTAGAGTGGACTTTTATTGCCATGTTGTTTAAACAGCTTCTTGATATGCCACACCTGTCAGGTGAATGGATTATCTTGCAAAGGAGAAATACTAACAGGGATGTAAACAAACTTGTGCAAGAACTTTGACAGAAATAAGCTTTTTGTGCGTATGTAACATCTCCGGGATGTTTTATTTCAGCTCATGAAACATGGGACCAACACTTTACATGTTGTGTTTATATTTTCATTCAGTGTATATGGTGGACAGAATGAAAGTTAAACATTTACTATTTTTGATGATTTATTCCGTTCTCAACTGGACCATTTTTTGGTAGAAAACAAATAATAACATGACAGGTACGTCTGAAGTCAGTCTTGGGGACTTATCTCAAGACAGCAGAAAGTTATGCGAACCCTCTCATTTGAAAAGAGTAAAAAACAAAAGGACGTGTCTGGGAGCCAAGTCGTGGGAATGCCCCCCAAGGGCCCGATTAGCATTCCAAAACGCACGTCTCTGTGGGTTGTCTACTACAGGAGTCCCCCAGGACTGAAGAAGGGGTGGGTCGAAAGATGGAGGGGGTGTAGAGAAGGGCAGACGGGAGATGGTGAGCAGACAGCTCCACAAAAGGAGGCCGAGTATGGGGGGGGCTTGAGGGTTGGCTAAGGAAAACATGGATCTCTAGGGGACCGAGACAGGGTTCAAGTTCAAGGGTACGTCCCAATCTGCATTTTATCGACCTGTGCCAAGTTCCCAAAGTCCTGTGGTGGGAAACGTCCACATAGTTGGCCAAAACTTGACTGAGCCCAAAACCCTGTCAAGGGGTCCATAGTACCAAGGTTATTATAGTGAATAAAAAATTAGAAAAACTATTTAGTTAATAAAATTATTAAGAAGAAAATTTGATAACTAAAACCATACTGAAACTATTATCTTTGACTGCAAAACCAACTAAACAAAAGAAAATACATCATAAATTATGAGCAGAGCATGAGCACGAACCATAGGTGTGAACAATGGCTCAGCAAACCCTGTATAGGATTATTTTGAGTACATTGCTCGAAAGGACAAAGGCACTATAGTGTCAGAAGATGGCAGCCTGTGTGGAACAGAGATAAAAAGGAAAAACCAAACCAACCTCAAAGTTCATCTGAACAGTACTCACAAATAATTTTAGGATAAAGACAAGGTGAGACAGTTATGTTATTTTTGGAATTCAATCAGGATTCGACTCCTGGTATTATATGAACACAAATAAGACGTGGCAAATTTGAAGAAATGCAGAAAATTTGCTTTAAAACTGCACATTTGTCTCTCTGCCAAGAGGAAGGGTGGAACAGTTTGGGGTCGCATTGGGTTGCGAGGTGGGAGTTTGTTACTATGCCGATAAATTACAATATCCATTGGGACCTTTGACACCTAAGAAATGTGTGTGACCTGGACCATCTCAAGAGTTACTGGAGTGCCCATGCTATAGACCTACACATGGCTCCTAGCCTCCCATGCATGAGGCTACTTTCTGTCCTTATCCCTACAACTAAAACTGAAACCAAATGGATTTTTTTTAAAGACATGTTTTCATCAGACTGAAGCTAAATAAAAAAAATAGCAAATCAAGTCTGAAAACTAACTGAAACTAAACTGAATTTAAAAAATATATAAAATAAATCAACAAAACTGTAATGAGATTGGTCCATACACATTGGATCTAAACAGACACATTTGTCTTTGTAAATCTGTAGGAATATCACAGTACCAATTTTCAGTTACTTGTAAAAGAGTATTATTATTTTTTCTTTGATCTGGCTTGGGGCTTAGATGAATCATTGAAATAAATCGCATGTGGTGTGCTGATCTAATGAACCATTATTTATTTGGTACTAGTAAAAAGAGATGAGGCAGACTCAGAAACACAATGCTTACTTCCTCTCCAGTCCATGACCCCTGCAGGGACAATGGTGGATTTGGGTGTTTGTGATTGTGTGTGTGTGTGTGTGTGTGTGTGTGTGTGTGTGTGTGTGTGTGTGTGTGTGTGTGTGTGTGTGTGTGTGTGTGTGTGTGTGTGTGTGTGTGTGTGTGTGTGTGAGTTCCCCCAACATGCCCTTCTTAGACAGTTGATTAAATCCACAAGTTATGTGACCCTTGACCCCCTTTTGATGACTGGCCTGTGTTCTGATAGGCCTCTGGGGATGTCCCAACAAAGACACCTGTGGTGCTCTCCTTTAGCCCTATTCAGTGCTTAGCACAGCAGATACAACCTCCTCGTCTTAAAGGTAAGTGCCATGGGCAAATAGGCGAGGAAAGAAACTCCCAAGGGGTGTATTGATTGAAAGAGCACAAAAAAAGTAATTGCAGAAATATGGTGCAATCATGCCTTTCCAGCAACACTGTATTTGCAATGCACACTGCTTTTTCACATTAGGAAAATGTCCTATGTACATACATAATAGGAAGACAGATTTCCAAGTGAACTATACAATTGGACAGAAAGGAACCTGAGTCCTGTCTATTTAATGTAAATATTATTGTTATTTAACCCACTGGGTGTGCTTTTAAGAGGAAATGTCACACTGACTGGTAGGGCTGGCAATTGCCAGAGACTTCACAATACAATATTGTCACGATGCTTAGCTGACGAAACGATATGGATTGCGATTCTCACGGTTCTATATGTATTGGGGAAGGGGTAAGGGGGTGACCTAGTCAGTCCCATAACTGAATGCATTCAACCAAAATGTGTCTTCCACATTTAATCCAACCCCTCTGAATCAGAGAGGGGAATTGCAATTCAATACTGTGATTTTATTGCGATTCAGTGTTCCATGCTCACCATATGTCTGCTGCAGAGGGACAGGAGAGAGCCATGAGTTAACGAGTTTTGATCAGTCATAGAAATAAAAATTGTCCCCTTATTTAAAAAGAAGACGAGGAACACTCTATGAAGACAAAATACAGGAGTTTTGGTGTAGGTACAGCCAACTAGCGCAAAAATAACATTGTGATATTGTCAAAATGATATGATATGATAAATTGTAAAAAATATTGATGTGTAACTGAATCGATCCCCCATCAATACTGACTGGACAAGAAGTAGAGCTAAACCTTTACACTAATGTTTAGGAAATTACTCATCTCCAGTTTATTGCAATGTGACAGAAAGGGTCAAGGCCAAAGGAAGTGGTTCCTGACCTCTGGTCTAAGTGATCCTGAAGGGTGGTGATGAGGTTGACCTCTTGACCTCCCACGTGCCGGAGCAGACTCAGAGGTCAAGCAGGGGTTAGGGGTCAGAGTGGAGTCCCTCAGCGACAGTCAGAGAAAAGGAAGTTGGGGACATCCTAGCTATCAGTGGCACATAGCACACACTCACAGGCACACACTCACATACTCACATACTACACACAGATATAGCAAGTCATTCATGGTGGTGGGTTTACGAAGTTGCCTAGGCAATGTTTGTGTGTGTGTGTGTGTGTGTGTGTGTTCACTCACTGTGTTGTAGTCAGACCTTGACAAAGCCTAAGGACCCTAACAATGACTTCCCTTGAAAGAAACGGAATGCATTATGCACTTGAAAGCACATTTGAGCATCCATCCATATCCAGCAACTGACTGAGAAAAGAGTATTGTCGGGCTATCTTCTTCTGTCTACAAATCAGACACATTCACTTGCTTCCTTGTTTCCCACAAATTCAGTCTAGGGCTGTGGACATTTTCTTAAGTGAAGTATCACTTGAATAAACAAATAATAGTGGGTCTAAGGAGATGAGAAAACAACTTCACATTGATTGTGGGTTATACAACCGTTCAAGACACAGAAACAGATGTAGTACCAGTCAACAGTTTGGACACACCTACTCACTCAAGGGTTTTTCTTTATTCGTACTATTTTCTACATTGTAGAATAATAGTGAAGACATCAAAACGATGACAGCTTTGCACACTCTTGGCATTCTCTCAACCAGCTTCATAAGGTAGTCACCAGCAATGCATTTCAATTAACAGGTGTGCCTTGTTAAAAGTTAATTTGCTGAATTTCATTCCTTCTTAATGTGTTTGAGCCAATCAGTTGTATTATGACACCTCAAATTGCAGCCCAAATAAATGCTTCGTAGAGTTCATGTAACAGACACATCTCAACATCAACTGTTCAGAGGAGACTGCATGAATCAGGCCTTCATTTTTAATTTATTTTACCCTTATTTTACCAGGTAAGTTGACTGAGAACACATTCTCATTTACAGCAACGACCTGGGGAATAGTTACAGGTGAGAGGAGGGGGGGTGAAGGAGCCAATTGTAAGCTGGGGATGATTGCTGCAAAGAAACCACTGGCTACCACAATATTCTGCAGCGATACGCCATCCCATCTGGTTTGCGCTTGGGACCTTCATTTGTTTTTCAACTGGACAATGACCCAAAACACACCTCCAGGCTGTGTAAGAGCTATTTGACCAAGAAGGAGAGTGATGGAGTGCTGCATCAGATGACCTGGCCTCCACAATCACCCTACCTCAACCCAATTGAATTGGTTTGGGATGAGTTAGCCCGCAGAGTGAATAAAAAGCAGCCAACTAGTGCTCAGCATATGTGAGAATTCCTTCAAGATGCTTGGAAAAGCATTCCAGGTTAAGCTGGTTGAGAGAATGCCAAGACTGTGCAAAACTGTCTTCAAGGCAGCTTTTTTTATTTGTTTTTGTTTACTACATGATTCCATCTGTGTTATTTCATAGTTTTGATGTCTTTACTATTATTCTACAAGGTAGAAAATAGTAAAGATAAAGAAAAAACCTTGAATGAGTAAGTGTGCCCAAACTTTTGACTGGTACTGTACATAAAGACATGACAAGAAATCAGCCATGAATGTGTCATTGCACTTTGGAGGGTTTTTGAGCACTTAATTACACATATGAAAAGACTGGGTCAGACAGAGCAGATGAGGCCCTTCAGTCTGTCTGTCTCAGACTGTGGGAGTGTGTCTGACTGACTCTGTGTGTGTGTGTGTGTGTGTGTGTGTGTGTGTGTGTGTGTGTGTGTGTGTGTGTGTGTGTGTGTGTGTGTGTGTGTGTGTGTGTGTGTGTGTGTGTGTGTGTGTGTGTTTAGCGCTATCGATGAACGACTCATGGATGAATCCAATTAACAAATTAAAATGTGTTGGAGTCTCTGAGTGGGCAGGGAATATAAATACTGTACATACTGTATCACAAACTAATAGAGAGGATGGGGTAGCCTGGGAACAGACCAGGGTAGACAAGTCTAGGTCTCCTCTTTTCTCCAGGGTCCTGGGTGTGTAGTCTGCAGCCGGACAGAGGGGTGGGGTGAGAATCCAAGAGGCGGGACCTTCCAACATCAGCAGATCTATTTGTTGTCTGTCAGGCATAAAGGGGAGGGTTCAGAGGGCAAATAATTTCACATGAACTGGGATCTTTCATATGCTAATGACTTCAGGGAATCACAACCCGCCGGGAGTGTTGAGTGGAAGTATAGCAGTATAGGGTATGTGCATCATGGGGTATCGGTGCTAGCCTCATGTCACCAGCTCCCCAAAGTGGAACATTTGGTAGTTTACCTGAGGTTTATTCAATAGGGACACTAAGTTTGAACATCTTTTATAGAATTCTGATGAAGCAGACAATGGTCATATTACTTTATTCCACATGATAGAGAATATATGCTACATTGCTTGTTTTGTCACATAAACTGAAATTTAGCAAACATTTTAGAATTTTAGCAACCAGTCAATGGCGGAGTGATTTCTACACATTGCGCCTTTAAGCAGTTTGTTTTATGTGTTGAACTGAGGGCGTGTGGTATGTATGATCGTCTCTGACTAGACCTACTCTTTGTGAGGTTATGGCATTAATAATGGGATAGTGTTTATGAGACCAGCTCCAGACAGTGAGGGTCTTTTGTGACCACAAGTCGTGTGAGCCAGACAACTGTACAACCACTTGTGGGGACTCTGGGATACGTGCACACACGTGCATTTGCGGCAAAAGCTCTCACTATGTAGCAATATGCTGATCGCCTGATCAAAAGCTTCAAATTCAAAAAGCACTGAATTTGGAAAACTTTTTAATTCATTTCTTCAGCTTTGAATGAACCTCTCATTAAAGCTGCATATCATTATCAGGCACGAAAGGGGCATCAAATTAACATGCACTTTATTATTGTGCAGACTGCACACACACACACACGCACACACACACACACTCACACTCACACACACACACACACGCACACACACACACACTCACACTCACACACACACACACACACACACACACACACACACACACACACACACACACACACACACACACACATTAGCAATGTAAATGATCACATTCAGTGTACTCATTCGAAGGGAGAGACAATCTTACTTATACATTTTCATGATCTGTGATTTGTAATATTTGTCTTGCAAGATGGTGTTTAATTTAATTTAATGCAGGTTGCCGGCTAAAATTTCAAGCATGCATGCATGCAATTTCAAACATGCGACCTCATCCGGACTTCAGGGAAATAACTGCTGCCTTACACAATATTCTTTAGTCTACACTTGCCTTTCTGACCCCAATGTTAAATTGGAGTTATTCCACATCCCGTTTGATTGTGATTTGGTCAAGTGTGAAACTCTCTATATAGAAACATTGAATCCTTGATTGCAACACGGTTTTGGAAGCCTTGCACACTCAACTTAATTATCAACCAAAAATAACTTTACAAATACAAAAGATACACTTACCGTTAGCTGTTTTACCACAGATTAGCAACGTTTTTTTTTTGTGAAACACAGCTTCTAGCCAATGTTTATTTTGGTGTACAATTAGTGTACCTTTTGTATTTATCAAATGATCTTGGGGGGGCAATATGAAGGTAGTTTCTGAGGTTTCCAAAACCATATTGCATGCAATGATTATTAACGGTTAGACAGAGCGTCAGGACAGTTGTAGGCTACACATTGGCCACGCTATGGTCAATTGTTCAAATGAGAACCCAAGGGCTGTATGGCTTTGGGTTCTGGAAAGACAGTCTACTCCGGACAATATGATCCATGGAGAGGAGCCAACACGAGAATGGAAATATAAAGCCATATTACATTTTGAATCTGGAAGGTAAAAACAAAAAGTACATTTTAATAGCAGCACCCTAAAAATAATGATCTACAATGATCAACAGAACACAAGACAGAAAATATTCACTTAAATAGCTTATCAAAATAGCTGATAAAATTGTATCTATGGGCAGGACATCTATAAAATAGGTTTCCCGGATGGATTTACTAATGGCTGGCCTACAACACTGAATGCAAGAAACATCTCTGTCAATTATGTATCCCCTGAACATCACAAGAAAACAAGGAGCTTCAGACTGGGAAGGCTACTGTTGGTTTTCGGGGAGTAGGCTGGCTTATGAATACATAGGCCTATAGGCCTACACATAACATCTGACAGGATATTTTCACTATCAGCGTTAATTTGTATAGCTACTCTAGCATCGCCCTCATGTGGGTGCTATCAAGCTAGCAGGCATGCTAGGTAGATAGTGCTAGGTGTCAACAACCAATCCAGTAGGGGCTGGAAGCTATAGTGAGCTTCGATTGGTCAATCGTGCTGCAATATTGCAGAGTATTTGCATTAAGTTAATCTTTCCCCAATTCACCATTCCATTCTTGTAGGTCGGCTAAGGAGTATTGGTGTCTCTGAGGGGTCTTTGGCCTGGTTTGCTAACAGTGTATAAAGTCAGAACATCTGCTGTCTCAGCCACTGCCTGTCATCAACCACGCTCTTCTCAATTTACATCAACAACATACAGTAGCTCAGGCAGTAGGATGCTCTCTCAGTCATTTAAATGCAGATGATACAGTCTTATACTCAGCTGGCCCCTTCCTGGATTTTGCAAGAAACGCTCTACAACAAAGCTTTCTTAGTGTCCAGCAAGCTTTCTCTGCCCGTAACCTTGTTCTGAACACCTCCAAGCCAAAGGTCAAGTAGTTCAGTAAGAACAATGCCCCTCTCCCCAACGGTGTAATTACTGCACAATATATACAGAAGTAATTGTACCTCTGAGGGTTAAGAGCTTGTGGTAGTCAACTCGTAAAAGTACTTGGGAGTACAGCTAGATGGTACACTGTCCTTCTCCTGACACATCTCCAAGCTGCAGGCTGAAGTTAAATCTAGACTTGGTTTCCTCGATCGTAATCGCTCCTCTTTCACCCCAGCTGCAAAACTAACCCTGGTTCAGATGACGATCCTACCAATGCTAGATTACGGAGATGTCATTTATAGATCGGCAGGTAAGGATGCTCTCGAGTGGCTAGATGATATTTGCCATTCGGCCTTCAGATTTGCCACCAATGCTCCTTATTGGACACATCACTGCACTGTATACTCCTCTGTAAACTGGCCATCTCTGTATACCCGACACAAGACCCACTGGTTGATGCTTATTTATAAAACCCTTTTAGGCATCACTCCCTTCTATCAGAGATACCTACTGCAACCCTCATCCTCCACATACAACACCCATTTTGCCAGTCACATTCTGTTAAAGGTCCCTAAAGCACACAGATCTCTGGGTCGCTCCTCTTTTCAATTCGCTGGAGCTAGTGACTGGCATGAGCTGCAAAAAAAAACATTAAAATGGGACAGTTTTATCTCCATCTCTACATTCAAAGACTCAATCATGGACACTCTTATTGACACTTTTGGCTGCTTCACCTGATTTATTGTTGTCTCTATCTTTTTTCCCTTTCTACTCTTGTCTGTGCCTAAACGTTTGCACTGTGTGTGCTGCTACCATGTTGTGCTGTCCTACCATGTTGTTGTCATTTTGTGTTGTTACCATGCTGTGTTGTTGCCTTGGGTCTCTCTTTAAATAGTGTGGTAGTGTCTCTCTTGTCATGGTGTGTGTTTTGTCCTACATTTTTAATGGCTGTACCGCCGTTGTGTTAATATGAATCAGTGGATCACCGCAACGAGGTGGGGAAGTAGGCTGAAACACGTAAAATGAGTGCATAAAACAAGACAGACAAAAGCATGCATTTTGGTGAAAGCTAACTTTCCATAAACGATAGCCTTCTGATTTCAATAGGCGAATAGGTTAAGCCTAATAATGGTAGGTTAAACATTGTAATATTAAGAAAAAGAAGATGGAATGAAAAAAAAATGTCCCAATGGGTCAGTTTTACATTTGGGATAAAAGGCTAAATAAAATGCAGCGAAATTGGAAGTCAATGGAAGTAGCCTAAATACTATAATTGGGTTACTCTATATATATAGGCTATATGTTATCTCTTTTTGGGTGGATAATGCGCGAATTCATGCACATTGTCTCGTGCAGAATGGTTTAACAGTCTTTTCAAGTAGACTATGAATAGCCTACATTTTAGATTAAACGCGCTACTTACGTTCACGAGGGCAAAAAAATGTAAAATAAGTACCCCCAATGCTTTCCCTCCCAGTTCCCTCTCACATCTTGCTCCATAAATGGGAGTAAATTGGCAATGATTCGAGTCGACAGATCATCAATAAACGTCTGCAGTGGGTGGCAACCTAAACTGCATGGCACAAACACACTGTCTAAAAAGACGGACATTGACATAATCCAACTCCTTCTATCATTCCTGTTAGTGGCAAAATGCCCAATAAAAGTGTATTGCATAATGTTCAAAATGATGAATATTGTCATGCTGCGATGTTTGACCTTTTCTTCCAGATAGGTTACAACAATTATGTTACATGCCAATCTGTGGCATTTATAGCCTATAGGCATATAATGTGCCCAATATTTCCTGCATAAATAATCACATTGTTATATAGGCCTATCAATTTAATTAGATACAAATGTCAGTCGATTTGGTTATTAGACGATGAGTTGAAAACAATTTGAATGTGCTGCTTTCAAAAGCAATAGAGAAATCAAGAAAAATGGATATGTAAATTGGACTATTCTTTAGTTTTTTTTTCTTGGAATTCACGCATTTTCATCGAGAGCATGTTGGCGAGATATTATCTACATCTATTTATTCGTTAATCCATGTCCCATATAGGCCTACATACAGTGTAGGCCCTATATCCAAAAGGAAACACGAAAAATCGGTTCCAATTATTTTAAAGTAGGGCTGTTTCATCTAGATTTTGAGGGAGGGTAGCCTAACAGGATTCATCCTCTTATTACCAGCACAAGTCATATCCGGGCGGAGGAAGGAAGCCCTTATTGCCGAGGTCACGCTCTTTGTAGCGTCAAATGATCGTGTCCACCGTGACTCACGCTCAGCATGATGCAGCAGCCTATTCGTTCACTCTCTTTGCTGTTCCTCAAAGTCTGGATTTGAAGAAATACAAACAACTTCGATTGTCAAAAATTCAAACCTCTTCGATAATGCATATCTATGCAAAATATCGAAATAAAATAACATGTTTAGTTCAAGTTCCAATGAGCGAAAATTCCAATTTAAGAATCTATTTAGCCTGTAGAATTTTAATCTGAAAAGCCCCCTAATCCCTTGCTCGACCAGTCTATAGTGTTTTATATTGTAAAATGTGTTTACTATAGTACTTAATATTGGACATGAAACTATAGGGACTAAACTATGCTTTTACAGTCATATTTTTGGAGGATCTTTTGACAAAACCTCCCAATACAATTGAAAGCACAATTGCCACAGGATTTGATAATAATATTAGCTCCTACAGCCCCTAAATGTGGCCTAAAAGCGTAATTGCTCTCATAATTAGCCCTACTTTTATTGCACTTGGGCTAATGTTTTTAGGATAGATATTATTTAAACGTATAGCCTACAGTCTCAAAACATATTTTTTTTCTCAGATTAAAAGGCCCTATCACTTCAAATTAATCTTAGATCTATAGTTATAGTAGACTATTGGTGTGAGAAGTTCTAAAATCGCCATTGCCTAGATTTATAGTCTATATAGGGATTCATACATCCCTCATTTTGTCTCCAGTGAACAGACACATCAGACCCAATAGACATAGTGTGTCCCTCTATTCCAGGGCCCCCCAAAAAAAAAAAAGGAACTCAGCCTGGCTTTAAATTTACTCTTGAAAGTTATAATAGTAGAATTCACAATGTGCAATTTCGAAATTGGATAGTGTATCATCAGTTCCTGTTGTAATGTTAGTCATTCCATACCTTAGAGAACTATTTAAAACTTAAAACTCAAAACTTAAAATGTCCAGATCGGCTAGCCCATGTCAGCTAAAAAAATTTTTTTTTTTTTTTTTTAGCTCATAGATATTGTTAGCTAGCAAATGTTTTGCCATATTAGCGTCAATTTGACATCAGACAAAACACCCCAAACCAAGACATGGTATCAAGAACAAGATCAAACAAGCTGAAATGAGCCACTTGAGATTCACCACATGGAAGTTTCTTGTCATTATTGATGGCAATCTGGCCCTCCAGAATCACAACACACAGCCTTCTGCCCCTTTGAAGTGCGCCCAGCGTTTTTGGGACGTTATCAGCCAACCCCTCTGTAGGCAACGTGGGGAAAAGGCACCTGATTCAATGGAGGTTGCATGAACTGCCTTGATACATTTTTCATAAGGGAAAGTGGAATTTCAAAGTGGAAATGACAAACTCCAGAAGCTTTTTCAAACCTCAAATACACTATAAGTTTGTTTTACATTTCCTGAAACAGGATGATCCAATTAAGATTACCTTATTTTTTTTTTTTGGGGGTGTAGTCCTTTGACATCCTATGGGTGTGTGGTAAAAGATGAATATCGTAAAAGCAACAGTTGGATATTAACCATTGTTCTGCTTTGCCACATCTCAGTATTTCTCTCGTAGTCTACATCTTGGCCAAGTCACTTTACCATAGCAGATCCTCCCCCTGTTTCTGGATCCACTTCCAATTCTTTTAGAAAATTGGCAAATTGGCAACATGTAAACCGACTCAGAGCTGTGGGCTCAACGCCAGGCAATTAGCTACAACTTTTCACCATGAACAGAGTCTATGATCTTGCCCGTGGCGCATGCCGTATAGCTGTCTCTAGAACTGTATCTTTACACAATAGCCACGGAACAAAAGTAGCAGACAGCGATGGAGCAAAAAGTAGACCCGTCTCCTTCCTCGCCACTGCTCTGTTTCGGCTGTTGACCTTTCATTAACATTCAGGCTATGCCCTCCATTGCCTCCATTCTCCTCCCATTCTCTCTGTGTAGATGCAGGATCTTCATTTGATCACCCTATTGCAGGTCAACTTGCAGCGTATTATTTGAGGTTTAAAAAGGCGACTGAAGTGTGTAATTTACACATTGAAATTTTAAGAATTGATTTTCCCTTAAGAAAAAAATATATCAACCCCTACAAAATATGTCCAATAATTCACATTCACATTTCCTGTCGCTGCAGGATTATTGTCCTGCTGCAGCAAACTGGCTCAAATTAAGATCCCACATCTGTTAATGAATCAAAAGTGAATTGTTTCAAAAGTGCCATCTGCAGGATGAACTTAGTTTGTGTGTGCGCGTGCATGGCGACGTGCGCATGTGTGTGTGTGATTCGTCCAGAGCTGGAGAAGGATAGTGTTTGAGGTGTTGCTGTCAATGTAGAAAGTGGTTTTGATATTGTATTTGTGCTAATTGGACTGCAAGGGAGGTCGGTGTGCACAAAGGTTGTTTGTAATTTGAGAAAGGATGCAACGAGAGTTGGGGTGAAGGGTTAAGGGTAAACGCATATCGGCGGGATTCCTAGCCAACTTGGCACGCCCAACTAACATTCTTTTTTCACTCACTTCATTGTTTTGTTTTTTCATGTTGTAGATGCCAGCCCTCCTATGACTCCAGTGCTGTTATTTGCTGTGCTGCAATTCGTTGCTCATTAACTAAAACATCCCCATATTTTTTTATTGGCTACTGACATTTTTATAAGTGAACTACCAGAAAATATGGCATATTTTGTTCTTCCAACTGGCCCTAGGTTAAAACATGTTATGATAAGCATAGTTTGCTTTTAAAACAAACATTTATTTTCTTCTTATAACGGATAACAGAATAGCTTGTAGCTAAATACAGTGCCCGTCTGAATTATTGGCACCCTAGGTAAATATGAACAAAAAAGGCTGTGAAAAAATGTCATTGTTGTCTATCGGCTTGATCTTACACTGAAAATATCCTATACATCTAACCTTTAATTGAGTAAAAATAATAATAATAATAATAATCGGCATCAAGAAATAATAATTTTATTCAAAAACATGCATCCCTAGAAATTATAATTGATGTACTGTATAATCCGATAAAAATGTTTAAAGTTCATCTGAGTCTTTGGGAACTCTTGAAGGAAAACGATGCACTATGTGACTATGCATGGATAATAACAGAGAGTAGCAGCAGCGTAGAAGAGGGTGGGGGGGGCAATGCAAATAGTCTGGATAGCCATTTGATGAGATGTTCAGGAGTCTTATGGCTTGGGGGTAGAAGCTGTTTAGAAGCCTCTTGGACTTGCCGTGCGGTAGCAAAGGGAACAGTCTATGACTAGGGTGGCTGGAGTCTTTGACCATTTTTAGGGCCTTCCTCTGACACTGCCTGGTATAGAGGTCCTGGATAGCAGGCAGCTTAGCTCCAGTGATGTACTGGGCTGTATGCATAACCCTCTGTAGTGCCTTGCGGTCGGAGGCCGAGCAGTTTTTGACATAGTCCCAAAATGTTTTGCTTGTCAGCACTCAAGTTTTCAAGATATGCAACTTTCAAAAAACAGAAACCATCCCCATATGATGCCTTTTGCATCATATGATGCTGTTCTGGGGTGGAATCGTCCTCTAAGTGATCATCAATGACTTCCTGCTTCATTGGGGTATAAATATGAGGTGACACACAGGCTAAACTCCCTTAGCCATCCATCAACATGGGAAAGGTCAGAGAACACACAAATGAAATGAGACAAAAAGGTTGTTGACCTTCACAAATCAGGCAAAGGCTATAAAAAGAAAGCTACATGTCTGAAAATACCCATCTTCACTATTAGGGCAATAAGAAAGAAATGTAAAAGAACTGGAGCGTTTCATGAAGCGGCCTGGAAAAGGAAGCAGGTGTACTTTGCCCCAACGCACAGTGAGAAGGATGGTTCAAGTGGCAAAAAGAACATCTCCAAGGATCACAGTTGGAGAATTGCAGAAGTTGGTTACATCTCTGGGTCACCAAGTCTCAAAAAACGACAATTACACGCCACCTCCACGCCAACAAGCTATTTGGAAGGGTTGTAATTGGAACTTTGATTGGAACCAGGTTGTATGGTCTGATGAGACTAAAATAGCTTTTTGGCAACAAACACCAGAGGTGGGTTTGGTGTAAAAAGAGTCACAGTCATGCAGAAAATAACCTAATCCCCACTGTGAAGCATGGTGGTGGATCTGGGATGTTGTAGAGCAGTTTCACTTCTAAGGGCCTTGGGAACCTTGACATCATGGACTCCATCAAGTACCAGGAGTTTTTAGGCCAAACCCTGTCTGCCTCTGCCAAGAGGCTCAAACTGGGTCGTCGTTTGATCTTCCAGCAGGGCAACGATCCAAAGCAAACCTCCAAATCCAGATGAAAATCCTTCACTCACCAGAGAATCAAGCTTTTGCAATGGCCATCCTAGTCCCCTGACCTAAACCCTATTGAAAACCTGTGGGCTGAGCTGAAGAGGAGAGTCCACAACCGAGGACCAAGGATCTGGAGAGTTTCTGTATGGAGGAATGGTCTTAAATCCATTCCTATGTGTTCTCCCACCCCATCAAACATTCTAGGAGACGACTCAGAGCTGTTATCTTGGCAAAGGGAGGGTGTGTTCTCCCACCCCATCAAACATTCTAGGAGACGACTCAGAGCTGTTATCTTGGCAAAGGGAGAGTGTGTTCTCCCACCCCATCAAACATTCTAGGGGACGACTCAGAGCTGTTATCTTGGCAAAGGGAGAGTGGGCAAGTACTAAATGCAGGGGTGTCAATAATTATCACATGCATGTTTTTGAATACAATTATTTCTTGATGACGACACAAAAAAAACCTATTTTAACTCGATTAAAAGTTAGATTAATATGATATTTTGAGTGTAGAATCAAGCTGATAAACAACAATGAGATTTTCTCTCAGCCTTTTTTGTTCATATTTACCTAGGGTGCAAATCATTTAGGAGGTCACAGTAGATGGTATGTTTTTCAATGGAAATGACAAGTACTGAATTATTAAATAGGAACCTTTTTTTTATTACACTTGTTGAAGTAGGCTACAAGGGAAAAGGAATGAAATATACTGCAAAATCGAATATTCTCCGAATAAACCTTCTTTCCATCTACCCATGGGGGTTGGGGGTGGCTGATCATCACAGAGTGAAAAGCACTTTGCACTTGGGACGGGGTCAGAGAGCAAATTTTTGACCAGTTTTCAATTACCGCTAGCTTCCCTTTGCTTAAAGAGCCACACGTCCTTTGAAAAGAAGGAGGAACTCCATAAAGTGTTCATAAGCACTGGCCTCTCTTCACCTCTTACAGACCCTATGACCTTGGGATCAAGGCCCACAATGCAACCCCATTTGGGGCTGTGTGGTTTACTTATATGGTGGAAACCCTGAAACTTTCTCCAAACAACCGTAAGAAAAATTGCATTCAGGGTTCACCTCATTGCTGTCACTGCACAAGTGCATATACACACAAACACACACACTCCACGCACGCGCGCACACACACACACTGTTCAAATTCTGATAACACTGTTTTTCATGTTGCTGACAGTGAAAAGATTAGCTGGGGCCAACCTTGGTCAGGATCTGAGAAATTTGCTTAAGATTCTGCTCGGAGCGGGGTTATTATCATAATCACAATTAGCAGCACTTTCTTGCATTTTATAATTAGAGCTTTACACCATAATTAAACGGTTTCTTAATTACTGTCCATTCATTAATGCAAAGAACACCTGGCTTGGCTCATGGGAAAGCCCTGGCACCCTGGTTCACGTGGAGACGGGGCCTAAAGCGGGATTCTGCTTATTATGCCCACTCTGTTCCGCCATCACACACAAACACCACTCTAGCTACCCCCCAGGCCCAGCTTAACGCAGTCTGTGTTGGGGAAAAAGTACCCAATTTTCATACTTGAGTAAAATCAAAGATACCGCAGTAGAAAACGACTTAAGTAAAAGTGAAAGTCACCCAGTTAAATATTACTTTAGTAAAAGTCTAAAAGTATTTGACTTTAAATATACTTAAGTATAACAAGTACCTGTAATCGCAAAAATATACTTCAGTATCAAAAGTAAAATAATTTAAAACTGCTCATATTTAGCAAATAAGACGGCAAATTTACAGATAGCCAGGGGCCCACTCCAACAGTCAGACATCATTTGCTAACAAAGCACATGTGTTTAGTGAGTGTGCCAGATCCGAGGCAGAAGGGATGACATGGGATGTTCTCTGGATAAGTCTGTGAATTGGACCATTTTCCTGTCCTGCTAAGCATTCAAAATATAACGAGTACTTTTGGGTGTCAGGGGAAATGTATGCAGTAGAAAGTACATTATTTTATTTAGGAATGTCGTGAAGTAAAAGGAAAAGTTGTCAAAAATATAAATAGTAAAGTAAGTACAGATACCCCCCCCAAAATGACTTAAGTAGTACTTAAGTACCTTACACCACTGAATGCATGGCAACTGTGACTTCAGTTGTTTGATCCTTTTCATAACTGAAACTGTGTTAATTAAGCCAAAGATAAATACCATCTGGATGCCAGCAGTATCCCTTGCTGCACTGATATCACAGCTTACATAATGAATTCATAAAGATTAGCTCCCACACACACGGCCAAGAAACACACACTTTCACAAACATAGGCATAACATCATTTTCACATGTAAAGAGGGGAATTTAAACTCTATACCCTCAATATCTCAAATTCAGATACCCTAAGAAAACAGGCTGTTTCCCCTCTTAAATGATCCCACAGTTAATAAACCCCAAACCGCTATCGAAAATAAATGCACTAGCGTTGAATCTATTTAAGAACATTTGCCCCGTCTTCCTTTGGCTCTCTTAGCACACCCAACTATGAGTGTATAAACATGTCTCAATGATGCCATCTAGTGGTAGAGAACCTATCCACATCGCTCCGACCCAACTGATGTTTCTTCTCCAAGATAAATCTGGATTTACCTCCCTCCCCTACGATTTCCATAATGTGAACACATTCTGACCGTTCTGATTGGTATCAGAAACTGATAGGTTGGGCCAGAGCCAGCCTACATGATGAGTTATCAACATTGATACTCTGATTTGTTAGAGATGATCTAGGATCAAATCAAATCAAATTTATATATATAGCCCTTCGTACATCAGCTGATATCTCAAAGTGCTTTACAGAAACCCAGCCTAAAACCACCAAACAGCAAGCAATGCAGGTTTAGAAGCACAGTGGCAAGGAAAAACTCCAGGCCAAAACCTAGGAAGAAACCTAGAGAGGAACCAGGCTATGAGGGGTGGCCAGTCCTCTTCTGGCTGGTTCAAATGTGGTTCAAATGTTCATAAATGACTAGCATGGTCAAATAATAATAATCACAGTAGTTGTCGAGGGTGCAGCAAGTCCGCACCTCAGGAGTAAATGTCAGTTGACTTTTCATAGCCGATCATTAAGAGTATCTCTACCACTCCTGCTGTCTCGAGAGAGTTGAAAACAGCATGTCTGGGACAGGTAGCACGTCCGGTGAACAGGTCAGGATTCCATAGCTACAGGCAGAACAGTTGAAACTGGAGCAGCAGCACGGCCAGGTGGACTGGGGACAGCAAGGAGTCCTCATGCCAGGTAGTCCTGAGGCATGGTCCTAGGGCTCAGGTCCTCCGAGAGAGAGAAAGAAAGAGAGAAAGAGAGAATTAGAGAGAGCATACTTAAATTCACACAGGTCACCGGATAAGACAGGAGAAGTACTCCAGCTATAACAAACTGACCCTAGCCCCCGACACATAAACTACTGCAGCATAAATACCGGAGGCTGAGACAGGAGGGGTCAGAAGACACTGTGGCCCCATCCGATGATACCCCCGGACAGGGCCAAACAGGAAGGATATAACCCCACCCACTTTGCCAAAGCACAGCCCCCACACCACTAGAGGGATATCTTCAACCACCAACTTACCATTCTGAGACAAGTCCGAGTATAGCCCACAAAGATCTGCGCCACGGCACAACCCAAGGGGCGGGTGCCAACCCAGACAGGAAGATCACATCAGTGACTCAACCCACTCAAGTGACGCACCCCTCCGAGGGACGGCATGAAAGAGCACCAGTAAGCCAGTGACTCAGCCCATGTAATAGGTTTAGAGGCAGAGAATCCCAGTGGAAAGAGGGGAATTGGCCAGGCAGAGACAGCAAGGGCGGTTCGTTGCTCCAGAGCCTTTCCGTTCACCTTCACACTCCTGGGCCAGACTACACTCAATCATATGACCCACTGAAGAGATGAGTCTTCAGTAAAGACTTAAATGTTGAGACTGAGTCTGCATCTCTCACATGGGTAGGCAGACCATTCCATAAAAATGGAGCTCTATAGGAGAAAGCCCTGCCTCCAGCTGTTTGCTTAGAAATTCTAGGGACAATTAGGAGGCCTGCGTCTTGTGACCATAGCGTACGTGTAGGTATGTACAGCAGGACCAAATCAGAGAGTTAGGTAGGAGCAAGCCCATGTAATGCTTTGTAGGTTAGCAGTAAAACCTTGAAATCAGCCCTTGCCTTAACAGGAAGCCAGTGTAGGGGGGCTATCACTGGAGTAATATGATAAAAAATGTTGGTACTAGTCAGGATTCTAGCAGCCATATTTAGCACTAACTGAAGTTTATTTAGTGCTTTATCCGGGTAGCAGGGAAAGTAGAGAATTTCAGTAGTCTAACCTAGAAGTAACAAAAGCATGGATTAATGTTTCTGCATCATTTTTGGACAGAATGTTTTTGATTTTTGCAATGTTACGTTGATGGAAAAAAGCTGCGTTGAAACAGTCTTGATATGTTTGTCAAAAGAGAGATCAGGGTCCAGAGTAACGCCAAGGTCCTTCACAGTTTTATTTGAAACGACTGTACAGCCATTAAGATTAATTGTCAGATTCAACAGAAGATCTCTTTGTTTCTTGGGACCTAGAACAAGCATCTCTGTTATGTCCGAGTTTAAAAGTAGAAAGTTTTATAGCCATCCACTTCCTTATGTCTGAAACATAGGCTTCCAGCGAGGGCAATTTTGGGGATTCACCATGTTTCATTGAAATGTACAGCTGTGTGTCATCCGCATAGCAGTGAAAGTTAACATTATGTTTTCGAATGACATCCCCAAGAGGTAAAATATAGAGTGAAAACAATAGTGGTCCTAAAACGGAACCTTGAGGAACACCGAAATTTACAGTTGATTTGTCAGAGGACAAACCTTTCACAGAGACAAACTGATATCTTTCCGACAGATAAGATCTAAACCAGGCCAGAACTTGTCCGTGTAGACCAATTTGATTGTCCAATTTCTCCAAAATAATGTGGTGATCGATGGTATCAAAAGCAGCACTAAGGTCTAGGAGCACGAGGACAGATGCAGAGCCTCGGTCTGATGCCATTAAAAGGTCATTTACCACCTTCACAAGAGCAGTCTCAGTGCTATGATGGGGTCTAAAACCAGACTGAAGCATTTCGTATACATTGTTTGTCTTCAGGAAGGCAGTGAGTTGCTGCGCTACAGCCTTTTCTAAAAAATGTTTGAGAGGAATGGAAGATTCGATATAGGCCGATAGTTTTTTATATTTTCTGGGTCAAGGTTTGGCTTTATTACTTTCACTTTTAGTGACTTTGGTACACATCCGGTGGATAGAGAGACATTTATTATGTTCAACATAGGAGGGCCAAGCACAGGAAGCAGCTTTTTCAGTAGTTTAGTTGGAATAGGGTCCAGTGTGCAGCTTGAAGTTTTAGAGGCCATGATTATTTTCATCATTGTGTCAAGAAATATAATACTAAAACACTTGAGTGTCTCTCTTCATCCTAGGTCCTGGCAGAGTTGTGCAGACTCAGGACAACTGAGCTTTGAAGGAATACGCAGATTTAAAGAGGAGTCTGAAATTTGCTTTCTAATAATCATGATCTTTTCCTCAAAAAAGTTCATGAAAATATTACTGCTGAAGTGAAAGCCATCCTCACTTGGGGAATGCTGCTTTTTAGTTAGCTTTGCGATGGCAGATTCAGACTGAATGTGTGTGCAATCTATAGAGTAGCGGAATTCAATTCAAAGTGAGTCGACTATTCAACCCCCTCAAAGGAAGGAAGGGTTGTACACTACAGATGTTGTAGAGCATGAACCTGCAGGAGCGTGTCACTGCTTTGATGTTTGCAGAGAACGACAGGGTGTTTTGCACTCTGGGAGAGCGACACTGTAGAGTTGTGATAGAGGTCTTTGAGTGGGCAGACCTTCGCCGGCAGGAAGAGCAATTCCGTCTTGTCGAGGTTGAGCTTGAGGTGGTGGGCCCACATCCAAGTTGACATATCTGCCAGGCACGCAGAAATGCGCGTCACCACCTTGGTGTGAGAAGGGGGGAAGGAGAAAAGTAGTTGATTGTCATCCTTATAGCAATGATTGGAGAGACCATGTGAGCATATGACGGAGTGGCTTGGTGTATAGAGAGAAGAGGAAAGGGCCTAGAACCGAGCCCTGGGGACACCGGTAGTGAGAGTATGTAGTGCAGACATAGATCCTCTCCACGTCACCTGGTAGGAGCGGCCTGCCAGGTAGGATGCAATCCTAGAGTGTACAGAGCCTGAGACACCCAGTCCTGAGAGGGTGGAGAGGAGGATCTGATGGTTCACTCGAGTGTTGGTGTCTTGAGGAGGGGAGCAACTCGCGTCATTTTGAAGTCAGAGGGAATGCAGCCAGTGGTCAGGGATGAGTTGATGAGGGAAGTAAGGAATGAGACAAGGTCTCCAGAGATGGTCTGGAGACAGCAGGAGGGCATGGGGTTGAGCAGGTAGGTTGTCGGGCGGCCAGACCTCACTAGTCGCAGGATGTCATCTGGAGAGAGAAGGGAGAAAGAGGTCAAGGCATAGTGTAGTTATGTGTGAGTGAGACCAGTGGGCTCTATAGGCTAAGTGAATGAGTAATGGATTTCGTCAACCTTTTTTTCTAAGTGGTTGACAAAGGAATCCGCAGAGAGGGAGGAGGGAGGGAGTGGAGGATTAAGGAGGGAGGAGAAGGTAGAAAATAGTTTCCTGGGTAAGAGGCAGAAGTTTGTAATTTAGAGTGGTAGAAAGTGCTTTATCAGCAGATATAGAGATAGAGAAGGTAGAGAGGGAGTGAAAGGATGATAGGTCCTCCGGAAGTGTAGTTTTCCTCCATTTTCACTCAGCTGCCCGCAGCCCTGTTCTGTAAGCTTGCAATGAGTCACTCAGCCACGGAGCAGGATGGGAGGGCCGACCCGGCCGGGAGGAAAGGGGACAGTGCGAGTCATAGGATACGGAAAAGGAGGAGAGTAGTGTCGAAGAGGCAGAAGCACGAGACAGGAGAGAGAAGGATTTAGCAGAAGGGATGATAGGATAGACGAGGAGAGAGTAGTGGGAGAGAGAGAGAGCGAAGATTACGAAGAGCAGTGAGCCAGCGTCAGGAAATTAGCTTATCAATGTGTCAAGCTCATTGAGGAACTACCTCAATTACTAAATTACCTTCAGCAGGCCACAAATGTGCATGTGTCTGCTCAAACAGTCAGAAACAGACTCCATGAGGGTGGTATGAGGGCCTGACGTCCACAGCTGGGGGTTGTGCTTACAGCCCAACACCGTGCAGGACGTTTGGCATTTGCCAGAGAACACCAAGATTGGCAAATTCACCACTGGCGCCCTGGCCCTGTGCTCTTCACAGATGAAAGCAGGTTCACACTGAGCACATGTGACAGTCTGGAGACACCGTGGAGAACGTTCTGCTGCCTGCAACATCCTCCAGCATGACCGGTTTGGCGGTGGGTCAGTCATGGTGTGGGGTGGCATTTCTTTGGGGGGCCACACAGCCCTCAATGTGCTCGCCAGATGTAGCCTGACTGCCATTAGGTCCCGAGATGAGATCCTCAGACCCCTTGTAAGACCATATGCTGGTGTGGTTGGCCCTGGGTTCCTCCTAATGCAAGACAATGCTAGACCTCATGTGGCTGGAGTGTGTCAGCAGTTCCTGCAAGAGGAAGGCCCGCCCATATGGACTGGCCCGCCCGTTCCCCAGACCTGAATCCAATTGAGCACATCTGGGACATCATGTCTCGCTCCATCCACCAACGCCACGTTGCACCACAGACTGTCCAGGACTTGGCGGATGCTTTAGTCCAGGTCTGGGAGGAGATCCCTCAGGAGACCATCCGCCACCTCATCAGGAGCATGCCCAGGCATTGTAGGGAGGTCATACAGGCATGTGGAGGCCATACACACTACTGAGCCTCATTTGGACTTGTTTTAAGGACATTACATCAAAGTTGGATCAGCCTGTAGTGTTTTTCCACTTTAATTTTGAGTGTGACTCCAAATCCAGACCTCCATGGGTTGATAAATTTGATTACCATTGATCATTTTTGTGTGATTTTGTTGTCAGCACATTCAACTATGTAAAGAAAAAAGTATTTAATAAGAATATTTCATTCATAAAGATCTGGGATGTGTTATTTTAGTGTTCCCTTTATTTTTTTGAGCAGTGTAGTAGAAATAAGAGAAGATGTAGTATGCATAGTAATAATGGACTATATTTTCAAATATAAAGTGGGTAGGGGAATCAATCAATAATTAATAATAGAACTGCAGCGTTGACTGTGTGTGTGTGTTTATGGATGTGTGGGTAGTCAGTGCAAATCATTTCTAAAATGCAAATAGTCGCCTCCCGGGTGGCACAGTGGTTAAGGGCACTGTACTGCAGCGCCAGCTGTGCCATCAGAGTCCCTGGGTTCGCGCCCAGGCTCTGTCGTAACCGGCCGCGACCGGGAGGTCCGTGGGGCGACGCACAATTGACCTAGCGTCGCCCGGGTTAGGGAGGGCTTGGTCGGTAGGGGTGTCCTTGTCTCATCGCGCACCAGCGACTCCTGTGGCGCAGTGTGCGCTGGCCAAGGTGGCCAGGTGCGCAGTGTTTCCTCCGGCGCATTGGTGCGGCTGGCTTCCGGGTTGGATGCGCACTGTGTTAAGAAGCAGTGCGGCTTGGTTGGGTTGTGTATCGGAGGACGCATGACTTTCAACCTTCGTCTCTCCCGAGCCTGTACGGGAGTTGTAGCGATGAGACAAGATAGTAGCTACTACAACAATTGGATACTACGAAATTGGGGAGAAAAAGGGGTAAAATTCAAAAAAAAAAATGCAAATAGTCTCTAAGGTGCAGGTCTGTGCTGGGATGGCTAGGTATAGCTTTTCAGCAGTTTGATGGCCTGGTGGTAGAAGCTGTCTCTGAGCCTGTTGGTCCGAGACTCAATACTCCTATACCACTTGCCAGATGGTAACAGAGTGAACAGTTTGTTGCTCAGGTTACTGGTCCTTGGCAATCTTTATGATTGTGTTGGAGTCGTGGGAGTACAGGAGGGGGCTGAGCACACACCCTGGGGTCCCCCAGTGTTGAGGATCAGTGTGGCAGAGGTGTTGCCTACCTCACCACCTGGGGTCATGAAGTCCATGATCCAGTTTCAGAGTGAGTTGCTCATACCCAGAGCCTTGAGCTTAGTGTCAAGCTTGGAAGGGACTATGGTGTTGAAATTGGAGTAGGTCCAAGGTGTCAGGTAAGGTGGAGCTGGAGCTGGTTGTGGGCCTTGACCAGCCTCTCGATGCACTTCATGATGTCAGAAGTAAATTCTACAGGGCAATAGTCATTTATGCAGGTTACCTTAGTTTTCTTGGGTACAGGGACAATTTTGGACATATTGAAGAATGTGGGGACCATAGACTGGGACAGGGAGAGGATGAATATGTCTGTGAACACCAGTCCTCCCTGAGGACATGGCTGGGGAGGCCATCTGGGCCAGCTGCTTTGCGAGCATTCACAAGCTTGAAGATCAAGAGGTCATGGCTGGTCTTTTTGTATTCATCCATATCCTCAGCAATCCGACTGGAGTTGAATGTGTTGGTCCGTTCTCTCAGTTTTGCGCGGATGTCACTATTTACCCATGGTTTCTGGTTGGGATATGTTGGGATAACATTCTTCATGCATTTCCTGATGAACCCAGTGACTGTATGTATACTCGTTGATGTTTTTGTCGGTGGCAACCCGGGAACTTAATTATTGGCTGGGAACCTGAAAGTCTTAAGGGTTTGTACAGTGCTACATCACACCATGAGTTGTTGATCATGAACCACGCTCCTCTGCCTTTATTTTTCCCTCTGTTTTTGTTTTTGTCCATGAAATGTACAAAAAACCCTGCAGGCTATATAGCTGTGTCAAGTACCTCTCCCGTTAGCAAACTTTCTCCATGATTCACTTCCACACTCCATCCCCAGGGGGCAGAAGCAAAGGTTTAGGGGATGTGCTCTGCCAGGAAGCCTTGATAATGACTCAGGTGTGTGCAAACAGTATGACGGTCAGTCCAGGAGAGGGAGGCCAGAAGCCTCCCAGATGGCCTTTGTTTGTTTCTTCGTGTTAAAGGGGAAGCCTGAAAGAGATTTGGAGGACAAATTGGGAGAACCTGGAACTTTACCAGAACAAACTGGTGAATAAATTATTTTCCCCCTGATTGTCTGTAAAATAGGAATGTGGTGAGGACTCCCCCTCGCACTTTGTATCCTATTAATGTGTTTGTTGGAGGAGCCTGGAAGGTTGACATAATAAACTGGTGAATAACCTTTTCCCCTGGCCACATGTAGGCCAGTATGTGTGAGGGCTTCCCCTGGCTTGTTTGTAGACTCCCAATTGTCTATGGTGACGTTCTCTCTAGGAAATAGGGGGAAAGGGTATGCATTTGGTGAAGGAAATGCAACCACAAATTCACATCCATTGTTCAAAGTTCATCCAGTGCACATCATCACATTACTAAAATAGAGGTGTTACATAAGTGTTACAAAACCAATAACTAGCCTGCTGATATTGATATGCTCGCTAAATCTAGGGGTCTAAGGCCTAGTTAACTGGTCTGTAACGTAACCTGATTTAAGATGTGCATCTATGTGAGAAATCAGCATATGAGGACTGTTGTATGTACATGTGCCCGGGAGACAGCTAACTTACAGAGTTCAGAACCACCTCCTTTTTAAAATCATCTTGGTCGGCCAGTAAAAGCAGATTATTATATACTGAACTAAAATAGAAACGCAACATGTAAAGTGTTGGTGCCATGTTTAATGAGCTGAAATAAGACAATATTTTTCATGTACACAAAAAGCTTCTTTCTCTCATATTTTGTGCACAAATTTGTTTACATCCCTGTTAGTGAGCGTTTCTACTTTGTCAAGATAATCCATCCACGTGACAGGTGTGGCATATCAAGAAGCTGATTAAACAGCAGGGTACATTCAACCATTTCTAAGTTTTACCAAGTTACAGTTCATATAAGGAAATCAATCAATTGAAATGAATTCATTAGGCCCTAATCTATGGATTTCACATGACTGGCAATACGGATATGCATCTGTTGGTCACAGATGCCTTTACAAAAAAGGTAGGGGTGTGGATCAGAAAACCAGTCAGTATCTAGTGTGACCACTTGCCTTATGCAGCACGACACATCTCCTTCACATAGAGTTGATCAGGCTGTTGATTGTGGCCTGTGGAATGTTGGCGGGAACTGGAACACGATGTTGTACACGTCGATCCAGAGCATCTCAATCATGCTCAATGGGTGACATGTTTGGTGAGTATGCAGGCCATGGAAGAACTGGTACATTTTCAGCTGCCAGGAATTGTCTACAGATCCTTGCGACATGGGACTGTGCATTATCATGACAAAACATGAGGTGACAGTGGCGGATAAATGGCACAAATATAGTCTCAGGATCTCGTCACGGTATCTCTGTGCATTTAAATTGCCATCAATAAAATGCAATTGTGTTCATTGTCCATAGCTTATGCCTGCCCATACCATAACCCCATCGCCACCATGGGGCAATCTGTTCACAACATTGACATCAGCAAACCGCTCACCCACATGATGCCATACACGTGGTCTGCGGTTGTGAGACAATTAAATTCTCTGGCAACAGCTCTGGTGTACATTCTTGAATTCAGCATGCCAATTGCACAATCCCTCAACTTGAGACATCTGTGGCATTGTGTTGTGTGACAAAACTGCACATTTTGGAGTGGTCTTTAATTGTCCCATGCACAAGGTGCACCTGTGGAATGATCATTCAGTTTAATCAGCTTCTTGGTATGCCACACCTGTCAGGTGGATGGATTATCTTGTGGACAAAATTGACAGAATGAGAGAGAAGCTTTTTGTGCGTATGGGACATTTCTGGGATCTTGTATTTCAGCTTGTTTCATGGGAGCAAAACTTTACATGTTGTGTTTATATTTTTGTTCAGTGTAAATACAACCTCTGGACATAGTCTTCATCGTCACCTGGACTGTTAAATCAATTCCACGATGTTTATGCATCTGAACCTCTGACTACGTCTCAACAATTGATGCTCCATGTCAACTAAACAGGCACACAAACAGTCACAGAAACGTTCTGGTATTTTATTTTGTTTATAAAGAAAGAGTGTTCCTGGAAAAGATACTTTATAAAATCGGAAAATAAAGAACAAACAAAAAATATGTCTGATAATGGCTTTGTGGTTAATACTGATTAAGTCCTTGCTTTATTCTACAAAACTTTATTACAACATAAAGCTTTTCATAGGACTGTATCAGTCAAATGTAGGGCATCTATCACAGGGAAGAGTGGACAGTAATTCAACAATACTTTGAAACAAAATCTAACCAATATCATTGATACGTACAGTAAAGGCATTGTCACCCTTGTAAAAACAATTGCAGGCTACCCACTCTAGCCTTTTTTCACCCCAAAATAGTTAAGAGTGAATAAATAAACCACTGTGTGAAATGTACATTTTAGTTTGATAATGGAATTGGCTTTATAAACATGCTGTGTTTGGTGTCGTTTTGTTTTCTGACATCCTACTGCAACAAACGTGCCATTTTGATTCTTTACGATATTAAAAGGAGGTCAAAATGCATCACAGGCAAGGGTGTGAGCACCATATTTCATATAAAGCCTGTTGATTATAAAAGTCTAAGAAGGCCTATCTATGGTTGTGAGAAAGTTGAGATGGAAATAATGCTGAGTTGAAGAGTTGATATGGGTTCCTAGGAGGACAGGGATTTTGATGGTCCATTTCCAAACCAACCATTGCTTAATTTCTAAAGAGTTTGTCAAGTCACCTTGTGGATCTGAAATATTTGGATTGGTATCAGCAATGTGGTAATACCCTCACCTAGCCCTCTGGTAGGCTTGGCAGAGTTCCCACAATATTGTGTACACCTATACAGTCCTTTTTAGTTCTATGAAGGGGACTCAAAGGACCTAGAGGTTATGACGTGGGACAGGTTTGGATATGGACCACAGAGTCAGTTGTGTGTCTTCCCTGACACTCAACCAAACATCCCAATAATGACTCACCTGTCCTGGAGTGTACTCAGTGAGACAAAAAGGTTAAAAAACATTGCAGGTAGAAATATTATTAATAGAGCTACATTCGTCCCCAAGTCTACAGGCAATCCAATGTGGTCTCAGGGCAATTCATATGATTCTGTACGTACATCTGTGACAGTCTAAGACTCAATTTAGTTTGACACGTTGCATTAGATTTTAAATGGAATAGCAGTCGTACAATATCATTCAAATTAGAGGACGTACAGTGTCATAGGTGTTACCCGGTCATACAAAACATACGAATTGGGTGACGTAACTTATCGTACGTCTCGGAGGACGTATAGTATTGCAGGTCTTAATCTGAGGCCAGGTTACTTGTTGCGCTGTAACAACAAAGGAGAATTACAGGGAGAATTTACATGGGCGGTTAGGGGAACTAACGGCAAAGGTTAGGAGAACTAAAACGACAAAGGTTAGGAGAACTAAAACAACAAAAGTTAGGAGAACTAAAACGACAAAGGTTAGGAGAACTAAAACGACAAAGGTTAGGAGAACTAAAACGACAAAGGTTAGGAGAACTAAAAACAAAGGTTAGGAGAACTAAAACAACAAAGGTTAGGAGAACTAAAACGACAAAGGTTAGGAGAACTAAAACAACAAAGGTTAGGAGAACTAAAACAACAAAGGTTAGGAGAACTAAAACGACAAAAGTTAGGAGAACTAAAACGACAAAGGTTAGGAGAACTAAAACGACAAAAGTTAGGAGAACTAAAACGACAAAAGTTAGGAGAACTAAAACGACAAAGGTTAGGTGAATTTACATAGCAGATTAGATGAATTGGGTAAAGTTTAGAATAGGGGTTAGCTAAAATGCTACAGATGACCCTGATGTGGCTCACACTTGCAAAATCTTGGAGTGCTAGATTGTCGCGGATTACGCCCACCCATCCTCCCCGACCAACCTCCCTACTTGAGTTTCTGTCTCAAGTAACTAGACCATTAGTAGGTATCATACGTCTTGGAGGTGCTCAGAAATACATCAAGTATATTTAATATGGCTCTGAGGCCAAGCTGGACAATCATATCCGTTCTACACAATACATTTCTATCTGAACGTTCTGTAACATTCCCCCTCCTGAACAGACCCCAGGTAATCCCTAGCTGATGGAATATGAATGGAATTGCAAACAGACCAGCTGTTGTTTAAAATATGATGGGTGGATTTATAAAGCTGATTTGCCAATAATAGTCCATAAACAATGATTGACACCGTTAGTGTGATGACGGCTGTTTAAAACCAACAAGAGTCCTGGAGTTGACGTCGCACATTGAATGCAATGGCATCCTAGATCGCTATAATTTGGAGCCCGGGACATATTTGGTGAAAAATCCTTTGGCATCCAGGTTTCCAAAAATTCTGCTACCTAAGGCATATTTATAACCCATTACTCCTTGTCCGTCCTTCTGGATTGTACAATGTGTGGATATCGTTAAAAAAAACGTCTGAACCAAATTGTCTCAAGACGAGCTACCGTGTATCCTACCACTGTCTAACACAGTTGGAGCTTCAGCACTTGGCTGTCCCGTTCTGTGAGCTTGTGTGGCCCACCACTTTGTGGCTGCTCTGTTTTTGGTCCTAGACGTTTCCACTTCACAATAATAGCACTAACAGTTGACCGGGGCAGCTCTAGCAGGGCAGAAATTTGCCAAACTGACTTGTTGGAAAGGTGGTATCCTATGACGGTGCCATGTTGGAAGTCACTGAGCTCTTCAATAAGGCAATTAATACTGCCAATGTTTGTCTATGGAGATTGCATGGCGGTGTGCTCGATTTGATACACCTGTCAGCAATGGGTGTGGCTGAAAAAGCCAAATGCACTAATTTGAAGCAGTGTCCATACACTTGTATATATATAGTGTACAATCCGGATGGATGGACAAGGAGTTACTGATAATAGACATGCGTCAGTGACAGGATTTTCGGAATGCCCAAGGACTTTTCACGGAAAATGTTCCGTGTTCTGCCTTCTAGCACACCATTGCAATTCATAACATCCTATGTAGGGCTGCAAGAGACCCTAAAGCCCAGGCTATCCCAACTACAGATTCAGATCGATGTGCTTCGATGACGAGTAGGAATGTAATGCCAAACTGACCCTGTGTCCCAATACTCTTTCCTTGTCTCCTTTCAAGATCACAATATTGCCTTCACATGTTCAGCCATTTCAGATCTCTGGTAAATGAAGAAAGAAAACTCTTGAAGTGTAATGGGACATGGTATGGAATTTAAAAGTTCCACTTGATGTCCCAGTATTAAGGTGTTTTTTTGTTTAGGATTCCTCTCCAGTCAGCTCCTGGTTTCCTGTTGTTGGTGATGTTACTCCTGCTACCTGTGCTGTGTTTCCTGCCGCTGAAAGAAAACCCCAACAAGTTGAAAATAAAGACTTCTGACAAATCTGTTGGATAAAAAGGCAGTGTCATATGTACACCCCTTTCATACATTTATCTTGCCCCCCCCCATAATGTGCAGAGTGAGAACATTGTCCGATTTAGACACTAGTTTTCTGGGTTGGCTTTGCCTGCTGTTATGGCATTGCCTTGACTTGAAAGGCACATTTCAACAGCTGGCAATTCCCTGCCGGTCGTGTAGATTAAATTTGCAGTAAACGCTGCGGATTTTGGCTCAAGTGTAAACTACCTTTAAAAGTGCAGTGCACTGTCGACAATGCGATTGATAGAATCCCAGCCTTGAACCCAAAGATAGATGTTTTCCTCCAGAGCTAAAGCAGTTTCAGCAACTCCCCACTACAGAACAACAACTAACTTTACCAGTTAAAAAAAACCTGTCTCTGCTCTTAAGCATCTCCTTAGTTCATTAAAATAATCACTGAGACTGATGTACTAAATCACAATTGTTCAGTATTTCTTTAGTGAGGCAGATTCTTGCTGAAAGTCTGTCATGAGAGATGAACTGTATCCCAATAACTGTTCTTGAGTCATATCTAGCAAGATCAGAAGTGCAATGGAACATGGTCATGGATTAGAGATACGGTGGGCTGATCAGAGAACTGTTCATACCAGGAATGCAGAGGATCTGGGGCTCCTCCCACTTGCCACCTGGCAGGCACTTGACCAGAGGGTTTTGTCTCTGCTGGAAGCCCTGGGCACAGTAGTAGCGCACAATGGCGTCTGTCTCGTACCTCTGGCGGATTCTGCCAAACGCAGATGCGTTCCGGACTTTGGGGGGAGGGCCACATGAAGCTGTGGGAGGAGTTACAAAGACTGTAGGTGATAATGTCCTCTAAATCAAAAACATATGAATGAAAAGTGGAACGATTATTTGTCCTAATGCACACATTCAGTTACGTTTTGAGCATTACACTAGTTTGGGACTGTATTGAATGTGTGCATTAAACATCTACTGGTACTTCTACATACCTCTAAGTTAACTACCTCTGTGACCTATTGCCTGTATAGTGTAGCAATATAATCTATTGCACAGAGGTAGTTACAGGTATGTAAAGGCACTGGCAGATAGGTGCTTGCTTGTCGTAACATCCTGTCCATTACTCACAGGTGCCTTTCTTGCAGGTGTAGGCCAGGTGGTAGTTGCAGGGCACATCACTCCAGCGCCCGGCATCATGCCACACCATCACCACACAGTCCTCTCCAGACAGGAAGTAACTGTCAGGCTGGCCCCTGTACCAGTTCTCATAGAGCTGTGAAGACAAGGTAAGAGACACAGAGCTGTAGTTGTTTATAAGCATGGGAGCTAATGTCTTGTGGCCCTCAGTTCTTTTTCTATGTCAACCCAATCTGTCTGGACTCACCAATGGGTTACCATCGGACCAGCGGAAATCCCCCTCGATGGTCTTGTCGTTCAGTCCAGTCCACTGATACTCCTTATAGTTATCTGCGGATAGAATGAGCCATTTTATTTGCTTTTCAAGCAGTAGGCTTGTCACGTCTTGAAGAAATGATACAGTAGGCCTTTGTCTTTGTGCCTCCACTGCGAATATCAACACCTCTGCCAGGGTTTGTGTTTCCAATTGACTGGGCATGAAGTTACTCGGAAGTCATGTGGCCACGTAATTTAGAACATGCTAAAGCTGCCCCCATCACTCCCATTGTTTTTTTTGGCAATGAATGCTAATGTCAGCAGTTGGTGACAGTGACTTAGAACACAGTCTGTCACTCTGGTTAAAAGTAAGTGTGCGTCTAATTTATTTAGTCATTTTGCTGAACTACCTCTTTAATGGACCAGATTAGCATTTGCATGTAGCAGTTCCGCACAGCAGGGTCACAGGCCTTCCTACGCTAGTAAATAGCACACACAAACCCTTGAGAGCTTGCATTTCCAATGTATTAATATGCTGTAAAATGGTACGCTATGCTAACAAATGGAGTTGCCTATCAATGAAAGAGAAAAGGTGGGGCATGAAGTTCGGTGGCTCGCTGTCACCACTCCCACCGTACTGTTAATGAAGTCCTGCTCCTCAGGGGTTATGATTGACACCAGGTGGCCCCCCACCATGCGACAGTGCTGCTCCGCCACCTCCCAGCTCAGCCGCTGGTTGAAGTGCTTGTAGCAGTTCCCGTGGAACTTCTGCCAGCCCCCCCCACACTGCTCCAGATCTAAGAGACAGAACAGGAGGGAGGGAGGGAGAGATTTACTAGATGTCATAATTTTTTATTTGAATGATTAAGAGGGAAAGGTAAGATCCGTTTAGCTTTTCTGACCATTGAACAAGAATGAGAGCGAAGGGGTGGTATTGATGAAAAACAATGAGGGGATCCGAATGAAACTACCGTAAGACCTTGGCCGGGATTCAATCAAAGATGCATTATCGATAAGTTCAATACACTTGACCTTTGAAGGAAATTGTTTAAGCTTGAGCCAACAGGCCCAGTGTTGACGTGAATGTGATCGCCGCCAATGAAACTAGATGATTCTAACCCAGGGAGACAGTTTCCCCGATTCCCTGAGCAGATGGATCCATGAGGTTCATCCATCTAAAGAGCACTTCTCATCTCACCTTCTTTCCATCTCTATTTTCACATCCCTAAATCTGTGTGACAGGAGCATGGTGGCATAGCAAGAAGGTCTCAAAGAAAAGGCTTCGCCCGACTGAACTGAAGGGGACAATTTTTCCAAAAGCAAGGTTTTGTTCTTTCTTGAGTTGGGCTCAGGGATGGGACAGCCATTCCTGAATTGTCCTCTTCAAAACAAGGTGGTTCTTTGTGATTAATGGGCTCTTAAAGCCACAGTGTCTAATATTTATATTTTGATTGATTGAGTTAATAGTACTACTAGTTATTAATAGACTAGTACTACTAGACTAGTACAAATGTCCTACCTTCTTAAAACAAAACAATGAAGGACCTGTTACTTTGTTAATGTTTTGGCCGTATATATCCAATTACTTCCTTATTACGAAAATAACTGGAATGTGGATCCACTCATCGGAGCATGACAATCTGCTCCAGCACATACAAACCCACAATTATTATTCCTGAATGTGGTGGTGCATTACATTACATTTTAGTCATTTAGCAGACGCTCTTATCCAGGCTGACTTACAGGAGCAATTAGAGTTAAGTGCCTTGCTCAAGGGCACATTGGCATATTTTTCAACTATTTGAACCTGCAAATCCCTGAGCTTGACCCGCTAGACTACCTATCGCCCAGTATTCTGCCAACTGGTGCAGTAGAACCCTGTTTAATAGCACTCTTACAATTACAGAGGTACTGTAACAGCTGAATGAGGAGCTCACCCATCTGACAGAGGTCACCTCCATAGCTGGGCAAACAGAGGCATTTGGTGCTCCCGCCCATCTCGACGCAGGTGCCGCCGTTGGCACAGGGGTCCTCCAGACAGGCATCTGAAACACAGCAAGAGGCCAGTCCTGCCAGCTCTGATAATCATATGCAGCCTACTACTGTAGTAATACTGGTAAATAATAAAGTTGTACTGTAGTAAAAATAACAATACAATGATAATATCATACAATTACAGCCTAGTGTGTAGAAAGCAGTGAGGGCAGCTGCAGCAAAGAATGTGAGTATGATGATAAAAGAGTTGAAGACGAAGAGTTTCAGAGATGACATAAAGAAAAAGAAAAGTTGGTGAAGGTCTGTAAGGCTGCCCAATCAGGTGCCTCATCTCCTGCCAGAATGATGTTCACTAGGTAGCCTAGTGGTTAGAGCGTTGGGCCAGTAACCGAAAGGTTTCTGGATTGAATCTCCGAGCTGGCAAGATAAAATCTGTAACTCTGCCACTGAACAAGGCAGTTAACCCACTGTTCCCCGGTAGGCATTCATTGTACATAAGAATTTCTTCTTTACTGACTTGCCTAGTTAAATAAAGGTTAAATAAAAAAAATTAAAAAACATAGTCCATATCATGTCTGCTGAATATATCACCATTACCTTGACTGACTCCCTGGCTATTCACCAGGGCAAGTACTTATTAGCTCTCAGGATAATTACGCCCTCTCTGGCAAGGTTGACTAAGGCATTTCTATCACGTTGACAATTACTATGATGATTTCAGTGTTGTGATGATGAGGGTGGTGTGATAGAGTGCAAGGGAATTAGTATTACTGTCTTTATCTGCAATTGATTACCTACGATTAAACCTCTCATGCTGTTTTGCATTGGTTATACTTTTGCAGGTATCTCTGTGTAGATGTTATATTTTGGTTTGAGAACACATTACCAAAGTACAGTGTTAAGAGTGCTGACAATTGTAAAAATGAACTATGACACATTATGGATGCCTCATACCTTAGTGGTATTTCTGCAATCTACTGTAAATGTAACCTGGGCTGGAACCAGAAGTGAGCGAGTGAGACTTAGACATTAGACGATTTGGTGTGGAAATGTGTGAAATCACCAAAATAACACCAAAAAGAATCTAACTGAAAGTATCACATTGCCTCATGTGTCAGACGAGAGGACACGCAAATCGGACATTATACAACAGGTGGTTCTAATCCGGAATGCTGATTGGTTAAAACCGCATTCCAGCTGGTGTCACTTTACCCCTACCTACATGTACAAATTACCTCGACTAACCTGTACCCACACACATTGACTCGGTACCATTACCCCCTGTATATAGCCTCGTTATTGTTATGTAATTGTCTTGTGTTACTTTTGATTCAATAATTTTTTACTTTAGTTAATTTAATAAATATTTTTTCTTAACTCTATTTCCTGAACTGCATTGTTGGTTAAGGGCTTGTAAGTAAGCCTTTCACAGTAAGGTCTACACTTTTTGTATTTGGCGCATGTGATAAATACAATTTGGTTTGATTTGATGTGGTCTATTCCACAAGTTACCTCCCAATTCACCTTTCCTTTAGATGAGCATGCAATTAGCCAGTAGATGGCACCAGAGTTCACATATTGAGTTGATAACAACACTCACAAAGCCTGCATCTGGCATTAACTCAGTGTCGAGAAAGTTTGATGTAGAAGTTGTCCTTAACTACAGATGTAGGTACAGATTACCCAACCCAGTATTTTAGCCATTAGATTGAAAAAATATCAGATGCTGTGTCAGTGGTTAGAGAAGCTGCCAGAACAGCGTACCGATCAAATCACTGTACCTGTACACAGCCCGTCTGTAAATAGCACACCCAACTACCTCATCCCCATATTGTTTTTTTTTTTTGCTCTTTTGCACCCCATTATTTCTACTTGCACATCATCGTCTGCATATCTATCACTCCAGTGTTAATGCTAAATTGTAATTATTTCGCCACTATGGCCTATTTATTGCCTTACCTCCCTAACCTTACTACATTTGCACACACTGTACATCATTTTTTAAATTGTGTTATTGACTGTACGTTTGTTTATCCCATGTGTAACTCTGTGAGGTTGTTTTTGTCACACTGCTTTGCTTTATCTTGGCCAGGTCGCAGTTGTAAATGAGAACTTGTTCTCAACTGGCCTAGCTGGTCAAATAAAGGTGAAATAAAAAATAAAAAGGGAAACATCTACCTAACCTGTCAGGAATGTAAAGCACCAGTGACAAAGTAAACCTAATATTAAAGGCCATGTCCTCTCATTTAGATGTTCACCTTTAATGGTTACAGCTCTGTGAAAAGCCACATTTACTAAAATGAGACGGTAAATGTAGCATTCTATACAATTCTGTGCAAGTTACCCAACAGGCTGGTTTATGGTCTGTTAGTTGAATGGTTTTATGGATTGGGCCGTCCTGTATGAGTTAATTCCTTAGAGGAGAAAGCACACATGTTTAAAGAATAATCCATGCTGTTAGCTGTGCTTGTGAGATGCTGCTTCTGACTCTCCATCTATAGTACAATCACAATCTGCAAAGACCCATTTTAGATTAGATGACATGGCACTAATCATGGCACACCGACTACACTTTCACGTCAAACAATAAACCAGCCTCAATAGTTTCCATTTAGCATTTAGCAACTCTTACTCATTACAAATGTTTCAAAGATTTGGGAGAAACTATGATCAGACCGCCATCTGGGAGGTCTTTGTCATTTTTCAAATGGTGCGTCCTGTTACAATGGGAGATTGATGGCAGTACAGACATTTTCACCTCAAATAACATTACAAATATTCTGATAGATGTCATTTACATATCTACAAGACTTGAAAACCAGATATTCCCATATTATGGTTACGAAAGTGACATTCTTTGCCATACATTCTCTACTATAAACTAACTCAATAGCTGCTGAGTTAGTTTAAAAAAGTTGCTGATGTTTTGTAATTGGGATACTGTACCTCTATTAAATCAATAATATCTGTGTTTGTGACCAATAATATGTCAGCGGTGTTGCATTTGGGAGTCAGTGCTGTTACATTCAGAGTTAGTGGAGTTACAATGCAAAGGACAAATGTTTGTCCGGTTGAATAACACTGTTTTTTTCCCCCCCACTTGGAATTGTGCTCAAACTAATATGGGCCCCCCGGTAAGAGGAAATTGACTGTTTGAATGGAAAAACATTCAGGACGGTGAAGGTGCAAGTTGGACTTCACTCTTGCAGGAAGAGTAGAGGGAGACAATCAAGCATAGCAATTCTCTTTCACAGAAATGGTGTGTCCAGGCAATACAGTACTTCACAGAAGTCAATCTTTGAGTGAAAAAAAAACATCATGCACCGCAAGACTGGTTTGTTTGACAAAATGTCAAAAGGGGGTTGTCCCATATCTCTCTCATTGCTCAATTCTTGGGCATCACAAGGAGCAGGGTGCTCTTTAGGGGGAGGGAGGGGGAGGAGGGTGAGTGGGCTGCTGAGACAAACAGTGAGACAGACGAAGAGGGGGGAGCCGTTGGGAGGGTGGCAGTTTACAGAAAATGGAGCAAGGCAGCTTGGGGTGGGAGAGGCCGGGGTTTAGTGCATCGCCGTGTCGAGCAGCAAGAGGAGGGTGGTTAGGCTGGTTAGGGTGGCTCGAGTGTTACCTGAAATCTTCCTGGAACTGCCCACAGCAGCTCTCTCATTGGGCAAGATGAGCAGGGTTGGCGGCTGGGTGAGGCCGAATTCCAGATCCATCTGGCCATGATCCACAGGGGGTTTAAGAGCCGTCACCCTCTCTGGCTCTGGGGGACTTTGTGTAGTGGAGGTGACGGGGCTCCAGGTCTGTGTGGCCCACTCTGTGGATGTGTACACGGTGGATGTGGACATAGTGGCAGCGGTGGGATCTGTACTTGAGGTGGACAAGGAGTCTGACACAAACAGTTCAGGTTCTGCTGAGGAGTCTGGAAACTCTGTCTGGGAAGAGGAGGAAGCGGGTTCCCCGCTGTATTCAAGGTCGTCCTGAGACTCTTGGGGTGCAGAGGTGGTACGGTGCAGATCCCAACTGGTTGTTTGCGACTCAAGGGGGAAGACTGTAACTTTTTCTCCGAGGGACGGTTCATCAGTGCCTGGCTCATGTCCACTTCCGTCTTCTTCAGGGTCCGTGGTTGTGGGATCCACCTCTATTCTGGACATGGCCGTTGTTTGATAGCCCATTGTGGTAAACTCGACAGGCAGCTGGGAGGTGGTGGACAGGTCTGGAGACTCAGTCGTAGCTATTTCCACTCCAGACCCCAGGTGCTCCTCATCAGACTCCCCTGGTGCCAGCTCCACTGCTCCTGAAGGTTCCAATCTCTCTGGATTGACGATGCCCTCGAAATCTAGACTGGTGCTGCCTTCCGGTATAGCGGAGGAAGTTCCCTGGGAGGTTCCTGGTGGACGGCCTACTGTGGAGTACACAGCTACTGTGGAGTACACATCCAGTCCCAGCTCCTCAGAATGATCCAGTCCAGACGAGATGCTGCTTGAATGTGGCACTCCTGTCTGCTGCTCATTGGAGATGCTGGTGGCTCCAGGTGAGGCAGACATGTGAGTGGTGAAGTCAGAGGGTTCAGAGGTGGGGGATCTGTCTGTGTGCATTCCCTGCTGGACACCTAGGTCAATCTCTGTAAAGAAGGTACGATATACATTATTATTGCATGATTATCAAGTCTTAAGTTCTACACAGCCCTGCAATGACAAGGTACATATGTTTGAGAAAAGGAGTTAGGAGTAACATCTGTAAGATCAAACATCTATAAGATCAAAAACATCTGTAACATCTAAGATATTATTGATTTTATTTTTTACATTATACACGATTTTCAAATATGATCAAAGTACACTTGCTATTAAATTAACAAGCATGTTTTCATGCAATAGGCAGATGCAGTTGGTCTAGAACAGAGCAGCACGATCACACTTAGACGTACACAGCGGGCGAATGTCAATGACATGCATGTCAATCTCTTCTGTCTCAAAGTTGAGGAGAGATTGACTGCATCGCTAGTGGTCTATGTGTTGAAGGTACAGAACTGTCTGTTCAAGTAGTTGGCACATAGTTGGGACACTCATCGGTATCACACAAGACATGCAACCAGAGGTCTCTTCACAGTCCCCAGGTCCAGAACTTAGACTAGGAAACACACCGTATTAAATAGAGCCATGACTAAATTGAACTCTCAGCCACCCCAGGTAACTCAAGCTTGCAAATAAAAGCAGATTTTAAAAATGTGATAAAAGAACAACTAGCGGCACGACGGGGACTGTGAAGAGGCACACATACATTTTTATGCATTTTGTATCGTATTTTGCATTGTATTATGTATGTGATACGTGTTTGGGATACGACTGTGATATGTGGTTGTCTCGCCTGGCTATCTTAATTTTATTTTACCTTTATTTAACTAGGCAAGTCAGTTAAGAACAAATTCTTATTTTCAATGACGGCCTAGGAACAGTGGGTTAACTGCCTGTTCAGGGGCAGAATGACAGATTTGTACCTTGTCAGCTTGGGGATTTGAACTTGCAACCTTTACTAGTCCAACGCTCTAACCACTAGGCTACCCTGCCGCCCCAAGATGAATGTACTAGCTGTGGGTCGCTCTGGATGGGAGTGTCTGCTGCAAGGTAGCCATACCTTGGGACATATCTCCAGATCCATCCAAGGGCAACCACACTGAGGTTGCCCTTCCGTGGGGGGAGAGTGTAGACCAGACTGGGTGAGGATCAAGCTCACCCAGGGATTCGGTCGAGATGGAAGTCTCTTCAAGTTCTCCCTCTTTGTGTCTTCTCCCTGCAGTGGGGTCACGTGCCTCGGTAGCATTCTCTATGGGGTCAAAGGCCATGTTGGTAGTCTCTTGTGCATTCTCCCGCTGACTCTGGTTACCTGCTGTTGTGCTGTAGTTGGCTTCCAGTTGATCCAACTCCAGGTTGGTCTCTGGCATTGGCTGGAAGTGCTTGGAAGAGCCTGACTGCTGGTAGTCGGGTTCCTCCGGGTTCATCTCTGGCATCGGCTGGTAATGTATGTGTGGCTTGTAGGACGGCTCTGGGAATTCTGGGCTCGTTTCCAGTTCGAGTCGGTAGAAACTGGAGTTGCCTTCGTGGAGGGAGTCTGGCACGCTGGAGGTACTGGGTAATGAAGCAGGATGCTGGGAGTGATAGTCTCCTTCGTGAAGGGAGTCTGGCACACTGGAGGTGTTGGGTAATGAAGTAGGATGCTGGGAGTGATAGTCTCCTTCGTGAAGGGAGTCTGGCACACTGGAGGTGCTGGGAAGTGAAGTAGAGGTCTGTGGAGTGATAGTCTCCTTCGTGAAGGGAGTCTGGCTCACTGGAGGTGCTGGGAAGTGAAGTAGAATTCTGTGAGTGATAGTCTCCTTCGTGAAGGGAGTCTGGCTCACTGGAGGTGCTGGGAAGTGAAGTAGAATGCTGGGAGTGATATTCTCCATTGTGAAGGGAGTCTGGCTCCCTGGTTGTGCTGGGTAATGAACTAGAATGCTGGGAGTGATAGTTTTCTTCGTGAAGGGAGTCTGGCACACTGGAGGTGCTGGGAAGTGAAGTAGAATTCTGTGAGTGATAGTCTCCTTCGTGAAGGGAGTCTGGCTCACTGGAGGTGCTGGGAAGTGAAGTAGAATGCTGGGAGTGATAGTCTCCATCGTGAAGGGAGTCTGGCTCACTGGATGTGCTGGGTAATGAACTAGAATGCTGGGAGTGATAGTCTCCTTCGTGAAGGGAGTCTGGCTCACTGGAGGTGCTGGGAAGTGAAGTAGAATGCTGGGAGTGATAGTCTCCTTCGTGAAGGGAGTCTGGCTCACTGGAGGTGCTGGGAAGTGAAGTAGAATGCTGGGAGTGATAGTCTTCATTGTGAAGGGAGTCTGGCTCACTGGATGTGCTGGGTAGTGAAGTAGAATGCTGGGAGTGATAGTTTTGTTCGTGAAGGGAGTCTGGCACACTGGAGGTGCTGGGAAGTGAAGTAGGATGCTGGGAGTGGTAGTGTTCTTCTACAGGAAGTGAAGTCTCATCAAAAGGCTGGAGGAGGTCCTGGGTGGAAGCTGTACGGGTGAGTGGGACCTCTGTGCTTGACATGGACGTAGGGGGAGATCCTTGCAGGTCCTCCCGAGCAGGAGCTGACTGGAAGACGGGGAGGGATTGCAGGACACTCTGGGCCTCTCGCTCCACTTGCTCTGGATCCAGGCTCGGATGGAGCTCCTCGGCAGGCTCCATAAGAACAACAATATCTTGTCCGATGTCCTCTGGTTCAGTGGCCATGTAGTCCATGGGGGCATCCGTGTGAGGATTCCCATTACCTGAGAAGAACAGGGAGTGGACAGGAGACTCAGTGAGGTTGTTTAATGAATGGACATAAAACTAAGACATTCTCTGCATAACACAAAATAATCCATATAAGCATGCATCTAACAAATATCTTGCAATAAAAAAAACTATTATCTATGCTACAACTATTTAGTCCAGTACAAAAACAGACCTCTGAAATAAGCACTGTACTATCTCTTTTATCTACTAATTAGGCCAGTACAAAACAGACCTCTAAAATTAGTGGGGAATATGGAATTATTTTAAGATGGTCATACCATGGATCATATGGATATCTGATTAGAATTTTAGGACCCATTTAGGTATCAACTTTTTTCCCCTTTTTAAAAAAAATATTATTTGATTAAATATTGAATTAGGACTTTACGACTATAGCCCATAGAAACGCATTGAATAACACATTCAAACTTGGCAAAAAATAGTAAAACAATAAACTTCACAAGAAATAAGGTTTTGAAGTGTATGTCTTATATTTAGGAGATATAAGAAAGCTCAGGATACATTTTTAAACATTTCTTCACACATATTTATACCCTTCTTTTTGTAGGCACAAAACGACCTTCACACTTCCATTTGTTTGTATGGGTTACCTTCAGACGAGACCCGTGTCCTCGTAAAGATAAACAGAAAACGTGTTCGTGAGGGTCTCCCTTTTCCATAGAGTGGTCATAACAGTTTTTTAGACCAAACCGTTCAGATGCTACATCCGTTTTTGCGAGAAGACCGATTTTCGGGATGTCTCATGGTCGGACAAACACCACTGTAGCTTGGCCACCTTCCACTGCAAATACGGAAGGCCGACATAGACAGTTGTTATGGACTGAGACGCAGCCCATGCAAAAAAAACTGATATCTCTAGCTTAAACTGATGGATTTTGATGGGGATTTTATTATTATGTTACTAAGGTTTAACACATGGGTGCGTCAATATACTCTTAAGAATCGTTTAACTAGTAATTAGTCCAGTACAAAACAGACCTCAAATAAGTACTTTGCTATCTCATTTAAAATCTCTTAAGGAGCCAACACTTTTTTTCAATATTCGCCTAAAATGACATACCCAAATCTAACTGCCTCTAGCTCAGGACCTGAAGCAAGGATATGCATATTCTTGATACCATTGCAAAGGAAACACTTTGAAGTTTGTGGAAATGTGAAATTAATGTAGGAGAATATAACACATTAGATCTGGTAAAAGATAATACAATGTCATTTTTAAATGCAATAGAAAGGCCATAATGTGTCATTCTAGCCCAGGCACAAATTGGAGTTTGGCCACTAGATGGCAGCAGTATATGTGCAAAGTTTTAGACTGATCTAATGAACCATTGCATATCTGTTCAAAATGTTGTATCAAGACTGCCCAAATGTGCCTAATTGGTTTATTATTACATTTTTAAGTTCATAATTGTGCACTCTTCTCAAACAACAGCATGGTATGATTTCACTGTAATAGCTACTGTAAATTGGACAGTGCAGTTAGATTAACAAGAATTGAAGTTTTCTGCCCATATCAGATATGTCTATGTCCTGGGATTTTTTTTGTTACTTACAAACTCATGCTAATCACATTAGCTCAACCATCCCATAGAGGTTAACTACTAATTAGTCCAGTACAAGACTCAGACCTCTGAAACAGTAAACATCATGGCGGCTGGAGGATTCAGGGAAGCCTGTCTGGTTGCTGTAGCGATACAGGGTCTTGACCCCTGCCTGTGGACCTCCACAGCGCGCTCTAGGGGTGATGACGGGGTAGCGCACGCTGCCATCAGACAGCCAGCCAGGGTTGCAGCGGTCCAGACCCTCACTCCATGCCATGTACAGCTGCCCGGTGGTAGCCAGCTCTGCCCCTTCCTTCTCGCAGTACGCCCAAGCCTCATTCAATGACAGCTGCTTAGGGGCAGAGCCATGGAACACCTCCCCTGCACAAAAAAAAGGTAATGTGTTAGAGTCCTAATGGGATTTAGATTCCGAACGATTGTCCTAGATCCTTCATTTTCCTGCAGTATCTGGAAAAATACAAAAGGCTGAACACATGGGAGAATGAGACCTCGGTTGGGAAAATGACATCAGTATTTGACATGTATTGTACCTGTAAATACAAATGATCTGACTCATCTAAAGTGTGTATTCTGTCCACTAGCTATAATCCCTACATGCCTGTAACTTAAAGGGATAGTTCACTCAAATAAAAAATGATATATTGGTTTCCTTGCCCTGTAAGTGGTCTATGGTAAAGTTATGACAGCAATCCATGATTTGGTTTAGTTTACCTGGCATTGTTACCATGTTTTAGCATTTGTGGCACACATCCCATTCAAAGTCATGGGACCGATGTTAGCATTTTTCGCACATCATGTCCAAATAATCAGAAAGTATCTAAAATTGTGAAGCTCAACAAAGTCACTTATAAATTATTTGAATATGATGCGTGAAAAATGCTAATATCGGTCCCATGACTCGGATGGTGCCACAAATGATGAATACTAAAAGGTTAGCATGTGGAAACAGTACCAGGGAAACTAAATCAAAGCATGGATTGCTGTCATACTTTGTTCAGAGATTGTTTGGAGGGTAAGAAAATCAATATGTAATTTTGCAATTTGGGTGAACTATCCCTTTAAGGAGACCCAACACAGTCATTTTATAGAGTGCCTTCAGAACACATGATGATACACATGATGATATACAATGACAATGACAATTTATTTTTTGACACAATCATATGTTATTGCTCAGTAGAATCACATTTATTCACACTGTCACTATTTACACTGCCTTTTTACAGGGAACTATTCACACTGTCACTATTTACACTGCCTTTTTACAGGGAACTATTCACACTGTCACTATTTACACTGCCTTTTTACGGGGAGCAAATCACACTGTCACTATTTACACTGCCTTTTTACGGGGAGCTAATCACACAGTGTCACTATTTATTTACACTGCCTATTTTCACGGGGAGCTAATCACACTGTCACTATTTACACTGTCACTATTTACACTGCCTTTTACGGGGACTGTCACTATTTACACTGCCTTTTTTCACACTGTCACTATTTACACTTTTGCCTGTCACTATTTACTGGGGAGCTAATCACACTGTCACTATTTACACTGCCTTTTTACGGGGAACTATTCACACTGTCACTATTTACACTGCCTTTTTACGGGGAACTATTCACACTGTCACTATTTACACTGCCTTTTTACGGGGAGCTAATCACACTGTCACTATTTACACTGCCTTTTTACGGGGAGCTATTCACACTGTCACTATTTACACTGCCTTTTTACGGGGAACTATTCACACTGTCACTATTTACACTGCCTTTTGTCCTTTTACACTGCCTTTTTACGGGGAGCTAATCACACTGTCACTATTTTATGGGAAGCTATTCACACTGTCACTATTTTATGGGAAGCTATTCACAGTCGTTGTTCTTTACCATCAATATGCTCCACATAACAATATACATCAAACAGCTCCTCTGGTTCCAGCGTCCCATAGTTCCTCACTCCCGGGCGACCATCCATGTCACCATAGCAACCTTCCCGGGGAACTTGGATTGGATATCTGCGAAATAGAAAATATGAGTATTTCCTGTGCTAAGAAAATGTTGTAAAGACTAACTCTGATAGGTGAGGGGCCTCAGTCATTGTTTTTTAATCTGTTAGCGGGAATTGATGTGTGTGTTGGGAACACAGACCAAATAGAGTCCCTATCTTACACATGTAAGCCATAATAATGCTCATGAGGAAATCCAGCTTAATTAACATCAGGACTAGAGTGAAACTGATTCAGGTCAACATACAGTCTGCCAGAAAATAGTATTACATACCACACAGTGGGCCAAATTCAAAATCCCCAGTAGCCTATAGGCATGTGAATTAGTCAAAACAAATTATTGCACCTTTAAGAAATGTGTCTTTGTATTATAAGACAAGTTGTGGATACCTGACAGATTGGTCAGCGAGCCAGCCGGCGTCACACTGCTCATAGCCATCGTAATAGGCTGCCAGAAGCTGGTCGGGAGTAGCGATGTGTGCCCCAATGCTCTCGCACACCGCCTGGGCCTCACTGAACGAAAATGCATAGCGACCAGAGGCATGTCTGTAGTGGAAGACCACACCTACATGCACACGCATGTGCACAAACACACAGAGAAATATTGACAGGTTCAAATACACAATTAGTGGTAAAAACTGAAAGAAAATATATGAATAGTTGCATATAAGGCTAAATCTGGTTGTTTCTAAACCTGTTCGCAGTTTCTAAACCTGTTAGACAAGTTGTAAAAAATCTAAAATATTCACATCGACTCCTACAGCCTTAAAAATCCTTCGCCCTTTGTTACCTTTGACCTTGATCTGTGTGAAGTCGCTGGCGTCGTCCAGGCCCTGCTGCACCTCGCAACGGTAGTGCCCTGTGTCTGTTGAGCGCAGCTCCCCCAGCCAGAGGGAGAGGTCCTCGGGCGAGTCTGCAAAGTTGACCAGGGAAGCTCGTTCTCCGTAGGCCTCGTTGACCTTCACCCTTTGACCCCGCGCCACCAGGATCTCTGTCTCCTCCTGCTCCCCATCATGCAACACGCTCCACTTGACCCGGGGCGGGCTGGGGGGCGAGGAGGGCGAGGGGGGCCCAGGGGACAGGGACACCATACATGGGATTGTGATGGAGCCTCCTAGCTGTGCAGTGGAAATCGGGATTGCCTTGGAGATGGTGACCTGGAGTTGTCGGTTGTCATCTGAGTCAGGAAGGAGAGACACAGCGAGTAAATGATGCTGACTTAGTAAGTGGCCGGCTATTGACCTCTTGTGGTGATGGTGAATAGTGCATTTCGGGGACAATCTTCAAAATTCTGCAGCAATGGTTATATTCCATGGATGAGTGTAATTTCCCCTCAAAATATTTTATGATTACGGAGTGGGCGGAAAAACAAATGCTTTAATCAGCTACATGTTGAATATATTGAAATATAAATTATACATAGTTAATATAAACATGGATTATCTTCTATCCAAAGCAATTGTAACACAGCAACTATTATGCGGCAATTACTATACAGCAACCGAGTCTTTACATTTCAGTTCATGGCTAAAGGGATACTTTGTGATACCATTTTTTGTCTCTGCGTCCAGTATGACGGAAGTTAAGAGGTAGTTTCGTGAGCCAATGCTACCTAACGTTAGCACAATGACTAGAAGTCTACAGGAACAGCTAGCAGGCTATTTGCGCTAATGCTAGCAGAGACATAGAAATGGTATCCACATGTTCATCTGACTCTGGGGAAGTAGATAACGGCTAAAATCCAGAAGTATCCCTTTAAAATAATAACCTGAAATCAAAATAAAAGTTTTAATGCAATGCATTGTCATCCCAAATAATGATAGTCCATCAAAATACACGTTAGAAGATCTGTACCTTCTGAGTATTCTGTTTGGGCGGGGAAAGCCAGGGTCAGATGGCAAAGTGCGCACAGAAGGAGGAGGAACCTTACTGCTCTGTGGAGGAGAGATAGTGAGAGTGAGATAAGGGAGTTTTTTTTATTACATATGGCATATGCACCTCATTTAACAAACAATCTCTACTTCGCCATTTGGTTACAGTATAATTTTTGTTGGCTTATTTTACTCCTACATTATATACCCTCTATGATTCGAGTGTAGATAAGGACAGAGAGGGCAGAGAGTGATGAATGATGAGTATTAAAATGTTAGATCAATGCCAGACGGTAAACAAGTAGTTTGAATGACAAACAGCGTCTAACTGATCGATGAGAGAGAGAGCAGGAGCTGAGAGAAGGATGTGTGGAGAAATGGAGGATGATGAGATTGAAAGTGTAGTTGATGAAAAGCACATGCAGTATGAGGAAAAAATGTGGTGGTGACAGAAAATGTACCATTTATCGGAATAAAGTAAAGACTAAACGGTCTTAATTCAATAATATAAAAAGATCAAGGACCTTGAAATATCCTAATACAGGACACAGAGACATTGGAGGAGCAGTTGCTCAGACCCCAAAAAGGAATCCGGGGGCACATCCACATCTGACCGCAAGCGATTCATCACCTCCAAGAGAAAATTACACGTCTGCATTGCCCAGGGCTGCCTGCCAGTGCTTCTTCACCAGTCTGACCCTGTTATTAGCTCAGCAGGCACGGCAGGCGGCTCTCACTGACCTCACACAACCTCAGAGGCAGCCACGATGGAAAGGGGAGGGGCCATAAACATCTACCTCACACAAATAAGTGCAGAGGCATTTTTGACAAAAGACAGCTTTTGTTTTTCAAAAATACTTTTCAGAAAGGACAAGGCAACACACTTTACCTCATACTTTTGAGTACTTTCAGAACCTCATATAAATTAAAATATTTCAATTTTGTGTGTCTTGACCACCAGTTGAATCACCTATACGATTATGATTTCACTCATTATATCTTTATGCCATCCCCGTTTTTCCTAGATGCACTTTCCCAAAATTCTGCAGACTTGAAAATGTGCCTAAATTACCATTTGGAGCAAACATTTAAATTGTCAAAAAACCTGATAAGTTGCCTAGTTTGGCTAAGCTGGTCGTATAAACCTCTCTTCCTCCATGAACGATGAAGGGAGAATCTCAATTGGTATTCTCAATTCCTTGCATCCTCTTCTCCTCACTTCTTTTTTTAAAAACTCAAAGGTAATCAAGGAGAGGAGGGGATGAAACATGGAAATAAATGCACTTCTATGAAATGAGACCTTCTTCACTAGCGCGTCATGACAGTTACAGACGTGGTATCCCAACATAAATGTGTGAAGCATTAAAAATAAATGTAGGTAGTTGTGCTACAGATATTATAGATAAAAGGATAAGTAGTGTATCATTTTTAAATATGTGCAACAGCCGATTCAAAGGTGGTATGGCAGATTTCAAAACTCTTCTGCGGAGGATTTTGCGAGAGGAGGATATCGAGGTGAAGAGGACACTCCTGCATTCGCCTACTGACAAACTGACACTCTCCTCGACCACTTGACCACTTACCGGTTTCCGGGTCACAGAGGAGAGGAGGACGGAGTTGAGGTCAAGACAAACTTTTGGCCAATTGAGAATCTCCCTGAATGTTTGTCGACTGGTAGCATTAGCAGAGTTGCCAACAAACGGAAGTTAACGAGGCGACACTCCATCGTAACTTCTCCTTCACATTTACTGGATTGGTTGAAAAGTGCAGAAGAGAACCTTCCCAGCCAGGATCTAGTTTCAGGTGTTTCTTTTACGCCTAGCTATGTTAGGTTAGCTGACTGGGTACGTATACAGTGTGGCTGGTGCCATCTAGTAGCGGTGAACAAAAATGCATTTTGGGGAAATTCTGCAGTAATGGTCAATTCTGCAGATAAAGGAAAACTTGAGTGCCTTTTCTGCAAAAAAATGCAATGATTGCGGGAAACCAACCTTTTGAAAAACGCTCTAGTTATCTGTCTTTGTTACACATATTTGTGAATATTGTTTCTGTTTCATTTGTATTATTTTTCAGTCAGACAGTACTATTAACAGACACAGTAGAGTATTAAGTCACTTGGACTGCAGACACTGTTTCAGAGGCAAGCAGAGTCTGTGAGCTGCTCAAAAAAATACAACCCTGCTCACATTAAATGACGAATGTCTTCTCGTCAAAATATACACACATACTCTCTGTGTGTGTGTGTGTGCGTGTGCGCGCGCGTGTATGTGGGTGTTCGTCTTTGTGTTGGGGGAGTACACTCCTATCCAGCTGGCTTGATTCAGGCTTTTTTAGTCATTCTATGTGACTGAAATTCTAATAGTCAAGCACCATTTGCACCAATCCACCTCCCACAGTTTCACAAAGCTTACTACTAAACCTACTAAATGAGCCCCAGACACCCTCAAAACAGAGCCACGTTCATTCAACTGACCAAGGAAGACCCAGCACATATGTTATACCAGTACACTTCTCTGGATATCCAAGATCAGCTTCCATCATGATACAAGTCATGGTAAGGAATATGTAAATGCAGGAGACAACACATAGTTTACTCTGAGCTGTCTGTGTTACTGTGCTACTCTGATGCGGGTTGTTGCTAGAAATGTATAAGCAGTTGTCGCTTCATCTCTTAGAGGCTTGAAGTACTTAGAACCTATATACTCATGTCATTCATACTTTTAATTGATGCTTGTTTTGCTTTTCAAGTGCTTTGAGATGTGTTACTTGTATATGCTGTGTACTGCAATTCAGGTTTTAGCTGCCAAGTATGGCCTACATGTAAAATGTAATAAACTACTACTACTAATACTACGATTTGTGGGATATTCACTCTCTGATGAGATAAGTGAAATTGAAAGTCATGTCCTTATATGACCCTTTGAATGTGAGCATTTCGGGACCACTTCAAAGCATTTGCCTAAAAATGTGTCTTTACAAAGTAATTACGTAGGCAGAGACAGTTTAACTACAGTGTAAATACATATTATTCCATAATATTTAAAGGTAGACTCAGCGCTACGACATTGGCATGAGCAGCACCACAGAAGTTGAGCTGAGAACGATGCAAGACGTTGCTCTTACACAGTCACACATATGATCTACACATGTGTACAGGTGCGCTTCATGCTGCTACAACGTAGTAGCTACAGAACCAAAACAGCGGATAAGTTTAGCCTCACACTTCAACATTGTTGAGGAAATCAGCCCGATATTGTGTATACATCTTGCATCGCTGAGTCTACCTCCTCCACAGGATCGGTGTCCCCGCCACGGGACAGGTTCAGCTAACATAGGCTAATGTGATTAGCGTGAGACTGTAAGTAACAAAACAAAATCGCAGGACATAGACATATCTGATATGGGCAGAAAGCTTAAATTCTTGTTAATCTAACTGCACTGTGCAATTTACAGTAGCTATTACAGTGAAATAATACAATGCTATTGTTTGAGGAGAGTGCACAATTATGAACTTGAAAATGTATTTAAAAAACTATCAGGCACATTTGGGCAGTCTTGATACAACATTTTGAACCGATATGCAATGCTTCATTGGATCAGTCTAACACTTTGTGCACACACACTACTGCCATCTAGTGGCCATAGTCTAAATTGCTCCTGGACTGGAATAATACTTTATGGCCTTTCTCTTGCATTTCAATGATTACAGTACAAATAAATAAATAAATGTGCAGTTTTGTCACACAACACAATGCCAATGATATCTCAAGTTTTGAGGGAGCGTGCAAATGGCATGCTGACTGCAGGAATGTCCACCATAACTGTTGCTAGAGAATTTAATGTTACTTTCTCTACCATAAGCCGCCTCCAAGGTCGTTTTAGAGAATTTGGCAGTATGTCCAACCGGCCTCACAACTGCAGACCACATGCTAACTATGCTACCCGGACAGCTGATGAAACTGAGGAGTATTTCTGTCTAATAAAGCCCTTTCGTGGTGAAAAACTCATTCTGATTGGCTGGATCTGTCTCCCCAGTGGGTGGGCCTATGCCCTCCCAGGCTCACCCATGGCAGCACCCTGTCCAGTCATGTGAAATCCATAGATTTGGGCCTAATTTTGACTGATTTCCTTATATGAACTGTAACTTACTAAAATTGTTGAAATTGTTGCATGTTACGCTTATATTTTTGTTCAGTATAAATATATATATATATGTATTTATTTATATATACCTATAGTACCGCTCAAAAGTTTGGACACACTTACTCATTCAACTGTTTATGTGCACTTTTTTCTTGGGCCAAGAAACACGAAAAATTGACATTAGCCCGGTAGAAATCTGTCCTTTGTACTAATGGACCGCAGAGTGAAGCAGCCAACAAGTGCTCAGCATATGTGGGAATTCCTTCAAGTCTGTTGGAAAAGCATTCCCCATGAAGCTGTTTGAGAGAATGCTAAGAGTGTGCAAAGCTGTTGTCACGTTCTTCGTAATGATGAGACCAAGGCGCAGCGTGATAAGAATACATTCTTCTTTAATTAACGAAGAGCACTTAACTTCTTCGATATAGGGGGCGCTCTTTTAATTTTTGGATGAAAAACGTTCCCGTTTTAAACAAGATATTTTGTCACGAAAAGATGCTTGACTATGCATATAATTGACAGCTTTGGAAAGAAAACACTGACGTTTCCAAAACTGCAAAGATATTGTCTGTGAGTGCCACAGAACTGATGTTACAGAAAAAAAACTGATAAAAATACAATCAGGAAGTGCCGCATTTTTTAAAAACGGCTCATGGCAATGACTCCTTATATGGCTGTGGAGGAGCTAGGAGTCAGCTTACCTTTTCCACGTTTTCCCCAAGGTGTCTGCAGCATTGTGACGTATTTGTAGGCATATCATTGGAAGATTGACCCTAAGAGAATACATTTACCAGGTGGTCGCTTGGTGTCCTCCGTTGCAATTATTGCGTAATCTCCAGCTGCAGTACTTTTCCGTTTGCTACTGAGGAGAAACCCAACTGCCACGAAGGATTTATCATTGAATAGATGTGTGAAAAACACATTGAGGATGATTCTAAACAACGTTTGCCATGTTTCTGTCGATATTATGGAGTTAATTTTGAAAAAAGTTTGGCGTTGTAGTGAATGAATTTTCATTTTTTTTCTGAGCCAAAAGTGATGAACAAAACGGAGCGATTTCTCCTACACAAATAATCTTTTTGGAAAAAATGAACATTTGCTATCTAACAGAGTCTCCTCATTGAAAACATCCGAAGTTCTTCAAAGGTAAATTATTTTATTTGAATGCTTTTCTTGTTTTTGTGAAAATGTTGCCTGCTGAATGCTAGGCTTAATGCTAGGCTATCAATACTCTTACACAAATGCTTGTGTAGCTTTGGTTGAAAAGCATATTTTGAAAATCTGAGATGACAGTGTTGTTAACAAAAGGCTAAGCTTGTGTTTCAATGTATTTATTTCATTTCATCTGTGATTTTCATGAATAGAAAAAGTTGCGTTATGCTAATGCGTTATAGTTTAAGTATTTTTCTGTCGATTTCTCAGCCAAGCAGGAGGAACAAACGTGACGTTTTTCGCCGGGAAAAAAGGAACATTTGCTATCTAACTGGGAGTCTCCTGAGTGAAATCATCTGAAGTTCTTCAAAGGTAAATTATTTAATTTGGTTGCTTTTCTTATTTTTGTGAAAATGTTGCCTGCTGCCAGCACAGCCTAGCATAGCATTATGCCATGCTAAACTTACACAAATGCTTGTCTAGCATTGGCTGTAACGCATATTTTGAAAATCTGAGATGACAGTGTTGTTAACAAAAGGCTAAGCTTGTGTTTGAATATATTTATTTCATTTCATTTGCGATTTTCATGAATAGGAAACGTTGCGTTATGGTAATGCGTTTGAGGCTATGATTACGCTCCCGGATACGGGATTGCTCGTCGCTAGAGGTTAAACAAACTAACAAAACAACAAAACGAACGCGAAGCTATGATAAACCGAGTGCTGACATGCACCTACACAATAACCCACAAAAACAAAATGGAAATGGCAATCTAAATAGGATCCCCAATCAGAGACAACGATAATCAGCTGCTTCTGATTGGGAACCAATTCAGGCCACCATAGACCTACATGTACCTAGACATACCAAAACCCCATAGATGTACAAAAACCCTAGACAAGACAAAAACACACATACCACCCTCGTCACACCCTGACCTAACCAAAATAATAAAGAAAACAGTACAAATAAAGATAACTACAAAGATAACTAAGGTCAGGGCGTGACAGCTGTCATCAAGGCAAAGGGTGGCTACTTCAAAGAATCTGAAATAAAAATATATTTTGACACTTTTTGGTTACTACATGATTCCATATATGTTATTTCATAGTTTGATGTCTTCACTATTATTCTACAATGTAGAAAATAGTAAAAAATAAAGAAAAACACTTGAATGAGTAGGCGTGTCCAAACTTTTGACTGGTACTGTACATAAGCACAACAGTATATTTTAAAAGGCAATCATGTTAGCTGAAGACTCGCAATCAAGTCAATCGCAGTGCACAGGTCATTCATCTTTGTTTTTTCATCCTTACTCTCATCATTACTGTTACTTTATATCAAATGACAACCTATCCATGCAAAGGTCTCCAAATACAAAGCCAACAAAGAGACACAAGTGTAGTATAAAACAGCACTCTCTTGTGGTCGAATAAATGTTGTTTTGTATTCATGCCGGCTGGGTTAGCTCCACAGACATGCAGCCATTAGTATTCTCCACTAGAAAATGTCTCACAAAAGGCGAGTGGTGGGCAAGAGGACAGCTGCACACTGTGTTTCACTTTATATCAGTTCTCTTACAAAAGTCCATGTGGGAAGATTACAGGACAAGAGGCTCTGGCACACTTTATTAGATTTTTTTTATGGAAAAGGAAGCCGAAAACCACTAGGAATCCTTTTAAACAGGACTTGACCACATGAAGAGGACGCTAACCAGGGATGTCTGAAACTATATAATTGTTATATGAGTATCCATAAACACAGGTTTGTATCCATCCTAATGGCGACAGACTGATGACGGGGAATAAAATGGAGGTCATGCCTGGTTATCTTTCAGGAAGAACGTCCTTGGACTTGAAGTCATTGTGCCGCCAGCTTTTAATTAAGAAAACAGTGAATAGAACTCAAGCATCACCCAGAGACACCACCAAGAGCAATTCCATATCCAGAAAAAGCTGCCTGTGCAATATCCTCAAGTACATGATACACACAGTATAAAATAGGGCTCTTTCAACCGGTTCTTAACTTTTACCAAATCTATTTTGTATATTCTCCTACATACCTTTCACATTTCCACAAACTTGGTTATGTGATTTCAGGCGAAAATGGAAAATAAGGGGGCGGATCCTTAAGAGGTTTTAAAGCGTAAATCATAGTCCATAGACACTAAGACTTGATAGTCCGGCGTCCCATTGTCACATACGCGGATTCTGAGACCATTGTCCCCGGGGACGCACAGCCCCAACGCACACCTTCCCAAACTTCACAACCAACGCGGCTCCCATGTACAAGTTATTTTTTCATCTGAACGTGTTGACAGTTAGAGAATATTGCTTGGGCCGCGCTAAGAATTTGACAAGTATGAATGCCAACGGTACAATGTTCTAGAACACTGCTGTGCAAAGGCATACAAGGTTTGGACTATGTTACCCGTTTTATGCAGACACAAAAAGACAGGTAGAATGCAAGCAAAACGTTGTTGAGAAGTAACTGTGGGGAAATAGGTTATCACAACCCATACTGCACTTTATTATGATATCAAACACTGCACTGTGCACTATAGTCACCAACCCTGAGCCAAGGGGGCTGTGATTTTTTTTATTTATTTCACCTTTATTTAAAAACCTCTTGTAACTACCCATCCCGGGTCCGGGAGCGTAATCATCAACTGATACTAATTAGCATAACGCAATGGACATAAATATTACTAGAAAATATTCATATTCATGAAATCACAAGTGAAATATATTGAAACACAGCTTAGCCTTTTGTTCATCACTTGTTAAGCATTTGTGTACGTTTATCAATAGCCTAGCATAGCATTATGCCTAGCTAGCAGCAGGCAACGAAAATCAGAAAACCAATCAAATTAAATTGTTTACCTTTGATGAGTTTCGGATGTTTTCACTCACAAGACTCCCAGTTAGATAGCAAATGTTCCTTTTTTCCCAAAATATTATTTTTGCAGCCGAAATAACTCTGTTAGTTCTTCACGTTTGGCTGAGAATTTGACCGAAATTGCGGTCACGACAACGCCGAAAAATAATCCAAATTAGCTGCATAATATCGACAGAAACATGGCAAACGTTGTTTATAATCAATCCTCAAGGTGTTATTCAAATATCTATTCGATAATATATCAAACTATGTATTGTGACACCAGACACATTAGGGAAGCCATATAAAAAGGAATCTGGTTGATATCTCATTCACTGCTCAATAGGGACACATAGGAACGCAGCGGTTTCTAAAGAGTCACTTCCTGATTGGATTTTTCTCAGGCTTTCGCCTGCAATATCAGTTCTGTTATACTCACAGACAATACTTTTACAGTTTATGAAACTTTAGAGTGTTTTCTATCCTAAGCTGTCAATTATATGCATATTCTAGCATCTTGTCCTGACAAAACAGCCTGTTTACTTTGGGAACGTTATTTTTCCAAGTGCCTCCTAAATTCAAGAGGATATTATTAACCAGGTAGGCTAGTTGAGAACAAGTTCTCATTTGCAACTGCGACCTGGCCAAGATAAAGCGTAGCAATTCGACACATACAACAACACAGAGTTACACATGGAATAAACAAAACATACAGTCAATAATACAATAGAACAAAAGAAAACAAAAAGTCTATACAGTGAGTGCAAATGAGGTAAGTTAAGGAAATAAATAGGCCATGGTGGCGAAGTAATTACAATATAGCAATTAAACACTGGAATGGTCGATCGGCAGAAGATGAATGTGCAGGTAGAGATACTGGGGTGCAAAGGAGCAAAATAAATAAATACCAGTATGGGGATGAGGTAGGTAGATAGATGGGCTGTTTACAGATGGGCTATGTACAGGTGCAGTGATCTGTAAGCTGCTCTGACAGCTGGTGCTTAAAGCTAGTGAGGGGGATGTGAGTCTCCAGCTTCAGAGATTTTTGCAATTCGTTCCAATCATGGTCAGCAGAGAACTGGAAGGAAAGACGACCAAAGGAGGAATTGGCTTTGGGGGTGACCAGTGCGATATACCTGCTGGAGCGCGTGCTACGAGTGGGTGCTGCTATGGTGACCAGGGAGCTGAGATAAGGCGGGGCATTATCTAGCAGAGACTTGTAGATAACCTGTAGCCAGTGGGTTTGGCGACAAGTATGAAGCGAGGGCCAACCAACAAGAGCGTACAGGTCGCAATCGTGGGTAGTGTATGGGGCTTTCCAGTTTGTTGAGTAGAGTGTTGGAGGCTATTTTATAGATGACATCACCTAAGTCGAGGATTGGTAGGATGGTCAGTTTTACGAGGGTATGTTTGGCAGTATGAGTGAAGGATGCTTTGTTGCGAAATAGGAAGCCAATTCTAGATTTAATTTTGGATTGGAGATGCTTAATGTGAGTCTGGAAGGAGAGTTTACAGTCTAACCAGACACCCGGGTATTTGTAGTTGTCCACATATTCTAAGTCAGAGCCGTCCAGAGTAGTGATGCTGGATGGGCGAGCAGGTGCGGGCAGTGATTGATTGAAAAGCATGCATTTAGTTTTACTTGCGTTTAAGAGAAGTTGGAGGCCACAGAAGGAGAGTTGTATGGCATGGAAGCTCATCTGGAGCTTAGTTAACACAGTGTCCAAGGTGGGGCCAGAAGTATACAGAATGGTGTCGTCTGCGTAGAAGTGGATCAGAGAATCACCAGCAGCAAGAGCAACATCATTGATGTATACAGAAAAGAGAGTTGGCCCGAGAATTGAACCCTGTGGCACACCCATAGAGACTGTCAGAGGTCCGGACAACAGGCCCTCCGATTTGACACACTGAACTCTATCAGAGAAGTATTTGGTGAACCAGGCGAGTGTGTGTGTGTGCAGCTTTTAGTTCCAGCCCACCACAAACACTTCTGTTCCAATCAATTAGTTGAATCAAATTAGTTCATTCTGGTGCCTTTAGTGCAGGGCTGAACCAAAAGCCCGCACACCCTGTATCTCTCCTGGATCCTGGGTTGGTTGACTACAGGTGTACTGCCGCAGTACATGTCTCATACAAGAGGCATACCAAGGTCAAATCACATAAACAGCTACATGGTGGTGATATGATCCATATGGTGATATGATCCTTGACTAGTATCTCAAAGCACTTCATGATGACAGAAGTGTTTAGACCCTGCAACATGTCTCGTGTTTGAGACATTGAATTGCGACTCCACTTTGTCTCTATACTGATGGTTTGCTTGTTTGATTGCCTTATGGAGGGAATAACTCATCTGTTTGTATTCGGTCATGTTTCCAGTCGTCTTGCCATGATTAAGTTTGCAGATGCAACTACAGTGGTAGGCTTGAGTACCAACAACAACAAGGCAGCCTACAGGGAGGAGGTGAGGACCCTAGGAGTGTGGTGTCAGGAAAATAACCTCTCACTTAATGTCAGCAAAACAAAAGAGATGATGGTGTACTTCAGGAAACAGCGAAGGGTGCACCCCGCCATACCACTTCGACGAGACAGCAGTGAAAAAGGTGAAACGTTTTAAGTTGCTCGGTGTACACACCACCGACAAACTGAAATGGGCCACGCACATAGACAGTGTGGTGAAGAAGGCGCAACAGCGCCTCTTCAATCTCAGGAGGCTGAAAAAAATGTGTCTTGTCACCCTCACTAACTTTTGTGTGTCTTGTCACCCTCACTAACTTGTCATCCTAACTAACTTTTACAGGTGCACATTTGAGAGCATCCTGTCGGGCTGTATCACCCCTTGGTATGGCAACTGAGGTGAGTTCTGCACAATGCATCACCGGGGGCAAACTACCTGCCCTACAGGACGCCTACAACACCCGATGTCACAGGAAGGCAAAAAAGATAATCAAGGCCACTGCCTGTTCACCCCACTTCTATCCGGAAGGCGAGGTCAGTACAGGTACATCAAAGCTGGGACAGAGAGATTGAAAAACAGCTTCTATCTCAAGGCCATCATATTGTTAAACAGCCATCACTAGCACAGAGAGGCGGCTGCCTTACCTACAGACTTGATATCATTGGCCACTTGAATAAATGGTACACTAGTCACTTTAATAATGTAATGGGTGCGGGTTGGTGGCAGGGAAGTCAGGCGCAGGAGAATCGAACTTGGTGTCAACGGAGTTGTTTGATCAGTGCTTCACAAAACTCCAAAACCAAAATGACAAAATAATAAAAAGTGGGTATAAAACCCGTCGCGCACCAACACATAATACACAAACATACAATCAAACAATCTCCGACAAGGACATGAGGGGAAACAGAGGGTTAAATACACAACATGGAATTGATGGGAATGGAACCAGGTGTGAAGGAAGACGAGACAAAACCAATGGAAAATGAAAAAATTGATCAGTGATGGCTAGAAGACAAGTGACGTCGACCACCGAACACCGCCCAAACAAGGAGAGGGACCGACATCGGCTGAAGTTGTGACAAATAATGCCACTTTAAGAATGTTTACATTCTCGCATCACTCATCTCATATGTATATACTGTATACTGTATCCTTCACTATCTATTCTTTACTATCTATTGCATCTTAGCCGCTCTGTTACTGCTCATCCATATATACTTATATATTATTATTACTAGATTGTGTGTATTATGTTTTGTTGTGGAATTGTTAGATATTCCCTGTTAGATACTGCTACATTGTCGGATTTAGAAGCACAAGCATTTCGCTACACTCACAATAACATCTGCTAACCATGTGTATGTGACCAATACAATTTGATTCGATTTGCACCCATTTTAGTGAGGTTGTGTTTTCTGTCACTTAATTTCAAGGTTGGGAGATGCTTAATGGAGTGTTTAGTTTAGATCAAATCTTGCTTTCCCTCCTTACCTCCTGCTCTCCATCCCTTCACTTCTGTCAGGACACCTCTCACTTCTCTGCTTATGCTCCCACTCCTCCATCTCCCCCTCTCCTCTCCACCCGCCCAGCCTATATGTTGTGTCCATTACTGAAGTGAACTAAATGAGCCCACAGTCCCAGAGGCTGCGTGGTGAAAGCCAGAGAAACAGAGTGCACTCAGAGCAGCCCGGCTCTCGCCTCCTGCAGGGTGGGATGAAAGACAAGAAAGTGCATGATGTCCTGGTTTCCCTGGATGAGGAGACAGTGTCACGGGGAAGCAGAAGATGTTAGCAGTCTCTGCACGGCCCAGCGAGGCACAACATCCGCATTTTGTTTTATAGAAAACTACAAAAGGAATGGTTCTGGCAGACACACAAGAGAAGGTTGGTGGCTTGTTTTTAATTCTCTCAGCTCATTGTCTCTTCATCGCTGGTCTGTCCTCCGTAACCCTAGTTCATTCATCTAACTTCCCCTTTTTCAATGAACACCGGAGGCTCATTCAAGTTCCTTTATTAAGTACTACCTCTGACTCTTCCCCGCAGCCTTGTCTGTTAAAGGGATAGTTCATGCAAATTACAATGCAATTTGGGTGAACTATCGCGTTAACAACCATGTAGAACCCAGTTACTTTCTGTTTAGTAATTTAACCTGCTTCCACATATTCATAAATCACTCGTGTCCCGTTACCACAAAAAAGCCCCTTAGGGAAGATTACTCTTCAACTCCCCAGTGTCTGTTTTCTCTATCACACATCCCAAGAGTTTGCTCATCTAACCTCTACAGTCATTTATGGCTGCATTGTAAGTTGAGAAATGTGTGTGTGCTGTAACTTGAACTTAATGTCAATGGGAGATTGATGTCATTGACGTGGAAATCTCTAGTAAGGATTATTACATATTATTTGGGCTGGAGATTCAGTAGATTATAAATCCTAATGGATTTATCTATTTATCCATCCATCCTTCCTTTTCATGTAGCTAATAAAACGTGTGTGAATCACACAACCACCCCCACTATTGCAATTTCAGATTCTTGGTTGAAAATAATTTTTGTCCCCAATTTCGTAATATCCAATTGCTACAGTCTTGTAATTACGTAGGCAGAGACATTTTAACTACAGTGTAAATACATATTATTCCATAATATTTAAAGGTAGACTCAGCGCTACGACATTGGCATGAGCAGCACCACAGAAGTTGAGCTGAGAACGATGCAAGACGTTGCTCTTACACAGTCACACATATGATCTACACATGTGTACAGGTGCGCTTCATGCTGCTACAACGTAGTAGCTACAGAACCAAAACAGCGGATAAGTTTAGCCTCACACTTCAACATTGTTGAGGAAATCAGCCCGATATTGTGTATACATCTTGCATCGCTGAGTCTACCTCCTCCACAGGATCGGTGTCCCCGCCACGGGACAGGTTCAGCTAACATAGGCTAATGTGATTAGCGTGAGACTGTAAGTAACAAAACAAAATCGCAGGACATAGACATATCTGATATGGGCAGAAAGCTTAAATTCTTGTTAATCTAACTGCACTGTGCAATTTACAGTAGCTATTACAGTGAAATAATACAATGCTATTGTTTGAGGAGAGTGCACAATTATGAACTTGAAAATGTATTTAAAAAACTATCAGGCACATTTGGGCAGTCTTGATACAACATTTTGAACCGATATGCAATGCTTCATTGGATCAGTCTAACACTTTGTGCACACACACTACTGCCATCTAGTGGCCATAGTCTAAATTGCTCCTGGACTGGAATAATACTTTATGGCCTTTCTCTTGCATTTCAATGATTACAGTACAAATAAATAAATAAATGTGCAGTTTTGTCACACAACACAATGCCAATGATATCTCAAGTTTTGAGGGAGCGTGCAAATGGCATGCTGACTGCAGGAATGTCCACCATAACTGTTGCTAGAGAATTTAATGTTACTTTCTCTACCATAAGCCGCCTCCAAGGTCGTTTTAGAGAATTTGGCAGTATGTCCAACCGGCCTCACAACTGCAGACCACATGCTAACTATGCTACCCGGACAGCTGATGAAACTGAGGAGTATTTCTGTCTAATAAAGCCCTTTCGTGGTGAAAAACTCATTCTGATTGGCTGGATCTGTCTCCCCAGTGGGTGGGCCTATGCCCTCCCAGGCTCACCCATGGCAGCACCCCTGTCCAGTCATGTGAAATCCATAGATTTGGGCCTAATTTTGACTGATTTCCTTATATGAACTGTAACTTACTAAAATTGTTGAAATTGTTGCATGTTACGCTTATATTTTTGTTCAGTATAAATATATATATATATGTATTTATTTATATATACCTATAGTACCGCTCAAAAGTTTGGACACACTTACTCATTCAACTGTTTATGTGCACTTTTTTCTTGGGCCAAGAAACACGAAAAATTGACATTAGCCCGGTAGAAATCTGTCCTTTGTACTAATGGACCGCAGAGTGAAGCAGCCAACAAGTGCTCAGCATATGTGGGAATTCCTTCAAGTCTGTTGGAAAAGCATTCCCCATGAAGCTGTTTGAGAGAATGCTAAGAGTGTGCAAAGCTGTTGTCACGTTCTTCGTAATGATGAGACCAAGGCGCAGCGTGATAAGAATACATTCTTCTTTAATTAACGAAGAGCACTTAACTTCTTCGATATAGGGGGCGCTCTTTTAATTTTTGGATGAAAAACGTTCCCGTTTTAAACAAGATATTTTGTCACGAAAAGATGCTTGACTATGCATATAATTGACAGCTTTGGAAAGAAAACACTGACGTTTCCAAAACTGCAAAGATATTGTCTGTGAGTGCCACAGAACTGATGTTACAGAAAAAAAAACTGATAAAAATACAATCAGGAAGTGCCGCATTTTTTAAAAACGGCTCATGGCAATGACTCCTTATATGGCTGTGGAGGAGCTAGGAGTCAGCTTACCTTTTCCACGTTTTCCCCAAGGTGTCTGCAGCATTGTGACGTATTTGTAGGCATATCATTGGAAGATTGACCCTAAGAGAATACATTTACCAGGTGGTCGCTTGGTGTCCTCCGTTGCAATTATTGCGTAATCTCCAGCTGCAGTACTTTTCCGTTTGCTACTGAGGAGAAACCCAACTGCCACGAAGGATTTATCATTGAATAGATGTGTGAAAAACACATTGAGGATGATTCTAAACAACGTTTGCCATGTTTCTGTCGATATTATGGAGTTAATTTTGAAAAAAGTTTGGCGTTGTAGTGAATGAATTTTCATTTTTTTTCTGAGCCAAAAGTGATGAACAAAACGGAGCGATTTCTCCTACACAAATAATCTTTTTGGAAAAAATGAACATTTGCTATCTAACAGAGTCTCCTCATTGAAAACATCCGAAGTTCTTCAAAGGTAAATTATTTTATTTGAATGCTTTTCTTGTTTTTGTGAAAATGTTGCCTGCTGAATGCTAGGCTTAATGCTAGGCTATCAATACTCTTACACAAATGCTTGTGTAGCTTTGGTTGAAAAGCATATTTTGAAAATCTGAGATGACAGTGTTGTTAACAAAAGGCTAAGCTTGTGTTTCAATGTATTTATTTCATTTCATCTGTGATTTTCATGAATAGAAAAAGTTGCGTTATGCTAATGCGTTATAGTTTAAGTATTTTTCTGTCGATTTCTCAGCCAAGCAGGAGGAACAAACGTGACGTTTTTCGCCGGGAAAAAAGGAACATTTGCTATCTAACTGGGAGTCTCCTGAGTGAAATCATCTGAAGTTCTTCAAAGGTAAATTATTTAATTTGGTTGCTTTTCTTATTTTTGTGAAAATGTTGCCTGCTGCCAGCACAGCCTAGCATAGCATTATGCCATGCTAAACTTACACAAATGCTTGTCTAGCATTGGCTGTAACGCATATTTTGAAAATCTGAGATGACAGTGTTGTTAACAAAAGGCTAAGCTTGTGTTTGAATATATTTATTTCATTTCATTTGCGATTTTCATGAATAGGAAACGTTGCGTTATGGTAATGCGTTTGAGGCTATGATTATGCTCCCGGATACGGGATTGCTCGTCGCTAGAGGTTAAACAAACTAACAAAACAACAAAACGAACGCGAAGCTATGATAAACCGAGTGCTGACATGCACCTACACAATAACCCACAAAAACAAAATGGAAATGGCAATCTAAATAGGATCCCCAATCAGAGACAACGATAATCAGCTGCTTCTGATTGGGAACCAATTCAGGCCACCATAGACCTACATGTACCTAGACATACCAAAACCCCATAGATGTACAAAAACCCTAGACAAGACAAAAACACACATACCACCCTCGTCACACCCTGACCTAACCAAAATAATAAAGAAAACAGTACAAATAAAGATAACTACAAAGATAACTAAGGTCAGGGCGTGACAGCTGTCATCAAGGCAAAGGGTGGCTACTTCAAAGAATCTGAAATAAAAATATATTTTGACACTTTTTGGTTACTACATGATTCCATATATGTTATTTCATAGTTTGATGTCTTCACTATTATTCTACAATGTAGAAAATAGTAAAAAATAAAGAAAAACACTTGAATGAGTAGGCGTGTCCAAACTTTTGACTGGTACTGTACATAAGCACAACAGTATATTTTAAAAGGCAATCATGTTAGCTGAAGACTCGCAATCAAGTCAATCGCAGTGCACAGGTCATTCATCTTTGTTTTTTCATCCTTACTCTCATCATTACTGTTACTTTATATCAAATGACAACCTATCCATGCAAAGGTCTCCAAATACAAAGCCAACAAAGAGACACAAGTGTAGTATAAAACAGCACTCTCTTGTGGTCGAATAAATGTTGTTTTGTATTCATGCCGGCTGGGTTAGCTCCACAGACATGCAGCCATTAGTATTCTCCACTAGAAAATGTCTCACAAAAGGCGAGTGGTGGGCAAGAGGACAGCTGCACACTGTGTTTCACTTTATATCAGTTCTCTTACAAAAGTCCATGTGGGAAGATTACAGGACAAGAGGCTCTGGCACACTTTATTAGATTTTTTTTATGGAAAAGGAAGCCGAAAACCACTAGGAATCCTTTTAAACAGGACTTGACCACATGAAGAGGACGCTAACCAGGGATGTCTGAAACTATATAATTGTTATATGAGTATCCATAAACACAGGTTTGTATCCATCCTAATGGCGACAGACTGATGACGGGGAATAAAATGGAGGTCATGCCTGGTTATCTTTCAGGAAGAACGTCCTTGGACTTGAAGTCATTGTGCCGCCAGCTTTTAATTAAGAAAACAGTGAATAGAACTCAAGCATCACCCAGAGACACCACCAAGAGCAATTCCATATCCAGAAAAAGCTGCCTGTGCAATATCCTCAAGTACATGATACACACAGTATAAAATAGGGCTCTTTCAACCGGTTCTTAACTTTTACCAAATCTATTTTGTATATTCTCCTACATACCTTTCACATTTCCACAAACTTGGTTATGTGATTTCAGGCGAAAATGGAAAATAAGGGGGCGGATCCTTAAGAGGTTTTAAAGCGTAAATCATAGTCCATAGACACTAAGACTTGATAGTCCGGCGTCCCATTGTCACATACGCGGATTCTGAGACCATTGTCCCCGGGGGACGCACAGCCCCAACGCACACCTTCCCAAACTTCACAACCAACGCGGCTCCCATGTACAAGTTATTTTTTTCATCTGAACGTGTTGACAGTTAGAGAAATTGCTTGGGCCGCGCTAAGAATTTGACAAGTATGAATGCCAACGGTACAATGTTCTAGAACACTGCTGTGCAAAGGCATACAAGGTTTGGACTATGTTACCCGTTTTATGCAGACACAAAAAGACAGGTAGAATGCAAGCAAAACGTTGTTGAGAAGTAACTGTGGGGAAATAGGTTATCACAACCCATACTGCACTTTATTATGATATCAAACACTGCACTGTGCACTATAGTCACCAACCCTGAGCCAAGGGGGCTGTGATTTTTTTATTTATTTCACCTTTATTTAAAAACCTCTTGTAACTACCCATCCCGGGTCCGGGAGCGTAATCATCAACTGATACTAATTAGCATAACGCAATGGACATAAATATTACTAGAAAATATTCATATTCATGAAATCACAAGTGAAATATATTGAAACACAGCTTAGCCTTTTGTTCATCACTTGTTAAGCATTTGTGTACGTTTATCAATAGCCTAGCATAGCATTATGCCTAGCTAGCAGCAGGCAACGAAAATCAGAAAACCAATCAAATTAAATTGTTTACCTTTGATGAGTTTCGGATGTTTTCACTCACAAGACTCCCAGTTAGATAGCAAATGTTCCTTTTTTCCCAAAATATTATTTTTGCAGCCGAAATAACTCTGTTAGTTCTTCACGTTTGGCTGAGAATTTGACCGGAAATTGCGGTCACGACAACGCCGAAAAATAATCCAAATTAGCTGCATAATATCGACAGAAACATGGCAAACGTTGTTTATAATCAATCCTCAAGGTGTTATTCAAATATCTATTCGATAATATATCAAACTATGTATTGTGACACCAGACACATTAGGGAAGCCATATAAAAAGGAATCTGGTTGATATCTCATTCACTGCTCAATAGGGACACATAGGAACGCAGCGGTTTCTAAAGAGTCACTTCCTGATTGGATTTTTCTCAGGCTTTCGCCTGCAATATCAGTTCTGTTATACTCACAGACAATACTTTTACAGTTTATGAAACTTTAGAGTGTTTTCTATCCTAAGCTGTCAATTATATGCATATTCTAGCATCTTGTCCTGACAAAACAGCCTGTTTACTTTGGGAATGTTATTTTTCCAAGTGCCTCCTAAATTCAAGAGGATATTATTAACCAGGTAGGCTAGTTGAGAACAAGTTCTCATTTGCAACTGCGACCTGGCCAAGATAAAGCGTAGCAATTCGACACATACAACAACACAGAGTTACACATGGAATAAACAAAACATACAGTCAATAATACAATAGAACAAAAGAAAACAAAAAGTCTATACAGTGAGTGCAAATGAGGTAAGTTAAGGAAATAAATAGGCCATGGTGGCGAAGTAATTACAATATAGCAATTAAACACTGGAATGGTCGATCGGCAGAAGATGAATGTGCAGGTAGAGATACTGGGGTGCAAAGGAGCAAAATAAATAAATACCAGTATGGGGATGAGGTAGGTAGATAGATGGGCTGTTTACAGATGGGCTATGTACAGGTGCAGTGATCTGTAAGCTGCTCTGACAGCTGGTGCTTAAAGCTAGTGAGGGGGATGTGAGTCTCCAGCTTCAGAGATTTTTGCAATTCGTTCCAATCATGGTCAGCAGAGAACTGGAAGGAAAGACGACCAAAGGAGGAATTGGCTTTGGGGGTGACCAGTGCGATATACCTGCTGGAGCGCGTGCTACGAGTGGGTGCTGCTATGGTGACCAGGGAGCTGAGATAAGGCGGGGCATTATCTAGCAGAGACTTGTAGATAACCTGTAGCCAGTGGGTTTGGCGACAAGTATGAAGCGAGGGCCAACCAACAAGAGCGTACAGGTCGCAATCGTGGGTAGTGTATGGGGCTTTCCAGTTTGTTGAGTAGAGTGTTGGAGGCTATTTTATAGATGACATCACCTAAGTCGAGGATTGGTAGGATGGTCAGTTTTACGAGGGTATGTTTGGCAGTATGAGTGAAGGATGCTTTGTTGCGAAATAGGAAGCCAATTCTAGATTTAATTTTGGATTGGAGATGCTTAATGTGAGTCTGGAAGGAGAGTTTACAGTCTAACCAGACACCCGGGTATTTGTAGTTGTCCACATATTCTAAGTCAGAGCCGTCCAGAGTAGTGATGCTGGATGGGCGAGCAGGTGCGGGCAGTGATTGATTGAAAAGCATGCATTTAGTTTTACTTGCGTTTAAGAGAAGTTGGAGGCCACAGAAGGAGAGTTGTATGGCATGGAAGCTCATCTGGAGCTTAGTTAACACAGTGTCCAAGGTGGGGCCAGAAGTATACAGAATGGTGTCGTCTGCGTAGAAGTGGATCAGAGAATCACCAGCAGCAAGAGCAACATCATTGATGTATACAGAAAAGAGAGTTGGCCCGAGAATTGAACCCTGTGGCACACCCATAGAGACTGTCAGAGGTCCGGACAACAGGCCCTCCGATTTGACACACTGAACTCTATCAGAGAAGTATTTGGTGAACCAGGCGAGTGTGTGTGTGTGCAGCTTTTAGTTCCAGCCCACCACAAACACTTCTGTTCCAATCAATTAGTTGAATCAAATTAGTTCATTCTGGTGCCTTTAGTGCAGGGCTGAACCAAAAGCCCGCACACCCTGTATCTCTCCTGGATCCTGGGTTGGTTGACTACAGGTGTACTGCCGCAGTACATGTCTCATACAAGAGGCATACCAAGGTCAAATCACATAAACAGCTACATGGTGGTGATATGATCCATATGGTGATATGATCCTTGACTAGTATCTCAAAGCACTTCATGATGACAGAAGTGTTTAGACCCTGCAACATGTCTCGTGTTTGAGACATTGAATTGCGACTCCACTTTGTCTCTATACTGATGGTTTGCTTGTTTGATTGCCTTATGGAGGGAATAACTCATCTGTTTGTATTCGGTCATGTTTCCAGTCGTCTTGCCATGATTAAGTTTGCAGATGCAACTACAGTGGTAGGCTTGAGTACCAACAACAACAAGGCAGCCTACAGGGAGGAGGTGAGGACCCTAGGAGTGTGGTGTCAGGAAAATAACCTCTCACTTAATGTCAACAAAACAAAAGAGATGATGGTGTACTTCAGGAAACAGCGAAGGGTGCACCCCGCCATACCACTTCGACGAGACAGCAGTGAAAAAGGTGAAACGTTTTAAGTTGCTCGGTGTACACACCACCGACAAACTGAAATGGGCCACGCACATAGACAGTGTGGTGAAGAAGGTGCAACAGCGCCTCTTCAATCTCAGGAGGCTGAAAAAATGTGTCTTGTCACCCTCACTAACTTTTTTGTGTCTTGTCACCCTCACTAACTTGTCATCCTAACTAACTTGTCACCCTCACTAACTTTTACAGGTGCACATTTGAGAGCATCCTGTCGGGCTGTATCACCCCTTGGTATGGCAACTGAGGTGAGTTCTGCACAATGCATCACCGGGGGCAAACTACCTGCCCTACAGGACGCCTACAACACCCGATGTCACAGGAAGGCAAAAAAGATAATCAAGGCCACTGCCTGTTCACCCCACTTCTATCCGGAAGGCGAGGTCAGTACAGGTACATCAAAGCTGGGACAGAGAGATTGAAAAACAGCTTCTATCTCAAGGCCATCATATTGTTAAACAGCCATCACTAGCACAGAGAGGCGGCTGCCTTACCTACAGACTTGATATCATTGGCCACTTGAATAAATGGTACACTAGTCACTTTAATAATGTAATGGGTGCGGGTTGGTGGCAGGGAAGTCAGGCGCAGGAGAATCGAACTTGGTGTAAACGGAGTTGTTTAATCAGTGCTTCACAAAACTCCAAAACCAAAATGACAAAATAATAAAAAGTGGGTATAAAACCCGTCGCGCACCAACACATAATACACAAACATACAATCAAACAATCTCCGACAAGGACATGAGGGGAAACAGAGGGTTAAATACACAACATGTAATTGATGGGATTGGAACCAGGTGTGAAGGAAGACGACACAAAACCAACGGAAAATGAAAAAATGGATCAGTGATGGCTAGAAGACAAGTGACGTCGACCACCGAACACCGCCCAAACAAGGAGAGGGACCGACATCGGCTGAAGTTGTGACAAATAATGCCACTTTAAGAATGTTTACATTCTCGCATCACTCATCTCATATGTATATACTGTATACTGTATCCTTCACTATCTATTCTTTACTATCTATTGCATCTTAGCCGCTCTGTTACTGCTCATCCATATATACTTATATATTATTATTACTAGATTGTGTGTATTATGTTTTGTTGTGGAATTGTTAGATATTCCCTGTTAGATACTGCTACATTGTCGGATTTAGAAGCACAAGCATTTCGCTACACTCACAATAACATCTGCTAACCATGTGTATGTGACCAATACAATTTGATTCGATTTGCACCCATTTTAGTGAGGTTGTGTTTTCTGTCACTTAATTTCAAGGTTGGGAGATGCTTAATGGAGTGTTTAGTTTAGATCAAATCTTGCTTTCCCTCCTTACCTCCTGCTCTCCATCCCTTCACTTCTGTCAGGACACCTCTCACTTCTCTGCTTATGCTCCCACTCCTCCATCTCCCCCTCTCCTCTCCACCCGCCCAGCCTATATGTTGTGTCCATTACTGAAGTGAACTAAATGAGCCCACAGTCCCAGAGGCTGCGTGGTGAAAGCCAGAGAAACAGAGTGCACTCAGAGCAGCCCGGCTCTCGCCTCCTGCAGGGTGGGATGAAAGACAAGAAAGTGCATGATGTCCTGGTTTCCCTGGATGAGGAGACAGTGTCACGGGGGAAGCAGAAGGTGTTAGCAGTCTCTGCACGGCCCAGCGAGGCACAACATCCACATTTTGTTTTATAGAAAACTACAAAAGGAATGGTTCTGGCAGACACACAAGAGAAGGTTGGTGGCTTGTTTTTAATTCTCTCAGCTCATTGTCTCTTCATCGCTGGTCTGTCCTCCGTAACCCTAGTTCATTCATCTAACTTCCCCTTTTTCAATGAACACCGGAGGCTCATTCAAGTTCCTTTATTAAGTACTACCTCTGACTCTTCCCCGCAGCCTTGTCTGTTAAAGGGATAGTTCATGCAAATTACAATGCAATTTGGGTGAACTATCGCGTTAACAACCATGTAGAACCCAGTTACTTTCTGTTTAGTAATTTAACCTGCTTCCACATATTCATAAATCACTCATGTCCCGTTACCACAAAAAAGCCCCTTAGGGAAGATTACTCTTCAACTCCCCAGTGTCTGTTTTCTCTATCACACATCCCAAGAGTTTGCTCATCTAACCTCTACAGTCATTTCTGGCTGCATTGTAAGTTGAGAAATGTGTGTGTGCTGTAAATTGAACTTAATGTCAATGGGAGATTGATGTCATTGACGTGGAAATCTCTAGTAAGGATTATTACATATTATTTGGGCTGGAGATTCAATAGATTATAAATCTATCTATTTATCCATCCATCCTTCCTTTTCATGTAGCTAATAAAAAGTGTGTGAATCACACAACCACCCCCACTATTGCAATTTCAGATTCTTGGTTGAAAATAATTTTTTTTCTCCCCAATTTCATAATATCCAATTGCTACAGTCTTGACCCATCGCTGCAACTCCCATACGGACTCGGGAGAGGCGACGGTCGAGAGCCATGTGTCCTCCGAAACATGACCCTGCCAAGCCACAATGCCTCTTGAAACACTGCGATGCAGTGCCTTAACAGCTGCTCCACTTGGGAGTGAAATTTACATTTGATTGAACCCAAGAGTCTATCAGAAAGTGTCTTCAAATAAACTGAAATGTCCCCAACCCTTGTGTCAAGATGGTTGTACTACCTACCAGTGGTTGACAAACTCTTCAAAAGTTAAAATTCACAACCAATGGTGGCAATAACATTTGTTTGTCGAGACTGAATCTTCAGACGTAGCTTGGGGGGGTGGATGTTCTATACTAATATGGGCTCTGGACAACAACCTTTGTGACCACAAAGCACACAAGCCAAGGATAATAACAAGTAATATACTCCCACTCTGTCACCAGCCATTTTAAATCACGTCTGGCAAATTAGGTTGGTTAAAATTAGCCCTGAAGTTATAATAATGATAATAGTTTGGTAGTTATGAGCTAGAATCCTATTGGTGCCACTAGATTAAAGTGCCAAAGCAGTACCGCGGGGGTCAGATCATATATGTGCAATGATCTTCTTCAGGTGGGTTGTATTGAGAGGAGAAGAATACCCATCATAAACTCTCCTCAGAAAATAGTTAATGGAATAGACAACAGTTCAATGGAATAGACAACAGGTGGAAATTATAGGCAATTAGCAAGACACCCCCAATAAAGGAGTGGTTCTGCAGGTGGTGACCACAGACCACTTCTCAGTTCCTATGCTTCCTGGCTGATGTTTTGGTCACTTTTGAATGCTGGCGGTGCTTTCACTCTAGTGGTAGCATGAGACGGAGTCTACAACCCACACAAGTGGATCAGGTAGTGCCGCTCATCCAGGATGACACATCAATGCGAGCTGTGGCAAGAAGGTTTGCTGTGTCCGTCAGCGAAGTGTCCAGAGCATGGAGGCGCTACCAGGAGACAGACCAGTACATCAGGAGACGTGGAGGAGGCCGTAGGAGGGCAACAACCCAGCAGCAGGACCGCTACCTCCGACTTTGTGCAAGGAGGAGCAGGAGGAGCACTGCCAGAGCCCTGCAAAATGACCTCCAGCAGGCCACAAATGTGTCTGCTCAAACGGTCAGAAACAGACTCCATGAGGGTGGTATGAGGGCCCGACGTCCACAGGTGGGGGTTGTGCTTACAGCCCAACACCATGCAGGACGTTTGGCATTTGCCAGAGAACTTCAAGATTGGCAAATTCGCCACTGGCACCCTGTGCTCTTCACAGATAAAAGTAGGTTCGTACTGAGCACATGTGACAGGCGTGACAGTCTGGAGACACTGTGGAGAACGTTCTGCTGCCTGCAACATCCTCCAGCATGACCGATTTGGTGGTGGGTCAGTCATGGTGTGGGGTGGCATTTCTTTGGGGTGCCGCACAGCCATGTGCTCGCCAGAGGTAGCCTGACTGCCATTAGGTACTGAGATGAGATCCTCAGACCCCTTGTGAGACCATATGCTGGTGCGGTTGGCCCTGGGTTCCTCCTAATGCAAGACAATGCTAGACCTCATGTGGCTGGAGTGTGTCAGCAGTTCCTGCAAGAGGAAGGCATTGATGCTAAGGACTGGCCTGCCCGTACCCCAGACTTGAATCCAATTGAGCACATCTGGGACATCATGTCTCGCTCCATCCACCAACAGACTGTCCAGGAGTTGTCAGATGCTTTAGTCCAGATCTGGGAGGAGATCCCTCAGGAGACCATCCGCCACCTCATCAGGAGCATGCCCAGGCATTGTAGGGAGGTCATGCAGGCACGTGGAGGCCACACACACTACTGAGCCTCATTTTGACTTGTTTTAAGGACATTACATCAAAGTTGGATCAGCCTGTAGTGTTTTTCCACTTTAATTTTGAGTGTGACTCCAAATCCAGACCTCCATGGGTTGATAAATTTGATTTCCATTGATCATTTTTGTGTGATTTTGTTGTCAGCACATTCAACTATGTAAAGAAAAAAGTATTTAATAAGAATATTTCATTCATAAAGATCTAGGATGTTTTATTTAAGTGTTCCCTTTATTTTTTTGAGCAGTATATATTTACAGCAGCCATGAAGGTTTTAAATGATATCACTGAAGCCATTGACAAAAAACAGCACGGTGTCTCAATTTTTATTGGTCTCTCTAAGGCTTTTGATACAGTTGATCATGCTATACTAAGGCAGAGATTGTCGAGTGTAGGTCTTTCGGAGCATGCAGTTGCATGGTTTGCTAACTATCTGTCTGATAGAACTCAATTAGTAGTGCACTCAATTTGATGGTCTTATGTCTGTTAAATTGCCTGTCTTGAATGGTATGCCCCAAGGCTCTGTACTTGGTCCTCTCTTATTCAATATTTATATAAATGATTTAGACAAAAATGTCCAAAATGCACAACTTCATTTTTATGCTGATGATACTGTTATTTACTGTTGTGCCTCGTCTCTTACAGAAGCTTTCCAGAACATGCAAACTGCTTTTTATACTGTTCAACATACCTTGTGTCAATTGAAGCTTATCCTCAATACTGACAAAACTAAACTAATGGTGTTTTCTAATGCAAGAAATAGTCCTCTGAACCTTTCACTTATTACTACCTGCTAGGGCAAGGAGATTGAGGTTGTAATCTCATATAAATATCTTGGAATTTTCATTGATGACGGCCTCTCTTTTAAATTGCATATTCAACAATTTACAAAAAAATTGAAGCTGAAATTAGGATTTTATTTTAGGAATAAGGCCTGTTTTTCTTTTGAAGCCAGAAGAAGGCTAGTATCAGTTACATTTATGCCTTTACTAGACTACGGGGATATTTTATATATGAACACTTCCGCTCAGTGTTTGAGATCAATTGACACTCTTTACCATGGCACTTTGAGATTTATTTTAAACTGCAAAATCCTTACGCACCACTGCACTTTGTATACCAGGGTTGGCTGGCCTTCTCTAGTCACTCGTAGGCTCAGTCACTGGCATACTTTTATTTACAAAGCCATTTTGGGTTTACTACCTTTTTATAAGTGCATTTTTATTGTTCAGAAATGTGGTGGGTACTCTCTTCGTTCGCTGGACTTTATCCTGCTAACTGTTCCAAATGTCCGAACTGGATTTGGTAAAAGGGCTTTTATGTACTCTGCGCCATCGTCTTGGAACACCTTACAAAATACTTTTAAACTGGAAGAACTTGTCCCAATTGGTGTTTTTAAACCACTGATGAAGGATTTTGAGGCTGATTCCCTGACCTGTCAATGTTTTTAATTTGCTGTTTTATACTCTTGTGAATTCAATGGTTTTTACTAGATTACTTGTAGTTTTTCATGTTGTCCGTCTGTAATTCTTTTGTAATGACTTGGTGCTGCCTATCTTGGCCAGGGCGCTCTTGAAAAATAGATTTTAATCTCAATAAGCTCTTCCTGGTTAAATAAAGGTTAAATAAATAAATATATTTACTACTTTGTTTTCAATTAAAATGGTCAAAATGAAACAAAAATAGCTTCTTAGCAAAGAGCTATTTCTCAAGCAAGAATTTTGATAGGATTGTCTGGGAGTGGTCTGAGTGGGGAGGGGAAAAGTGAAAACTAGATGTTATTGGCAGAGGTTTGGAACTCTCTTATTGGTCTATTGATGATGTCACCAGGCAGGCCAAAACTCCATCCCACCAAAACAGGCTGAAAATTCAAGCAGTCTTTTCAAACAGCTCTTACACAAAAAGGGATTTGTCCTAATTTCCACAATTCTACAGTATTATTCCAACTTCATAGTGTGGAAATAAATAGAAAACCCAGGTAATCACGATTTTGACTGCACTGGACCTTTAAAGTCGAATGTCACTGACAGAGACTGAGGCTTCTAGCCTGTGATGCCAAAGGCAACATGTCCACTAAGAGACTGCATTAGAGAGGGGGGAGTGAGAGAGAGAGAGCAGGAGAGAGAGAGAGAGAGAGAGAGAGAGAGAGAGAGAGAGAAATAGAGGTAGCAGGGAGGAGACAAGAGAGGGAGTGTAAGAGAGAAAGAAAGACTAAAGACAGTGAGAGAGATGCTAGATATGACTCTGTCTAAACTGAGAGTTACTAGGAGGGGTACTGTACTAGTGGAGAAGAGAAAAAAAGAAAGTGGTGAAGGAAAGTAATGGAGTTGAATTATGTGTAAGTTTCTACATTATAAAAAGGGTGAAGAGGTCTACTGTACGTTTCTTAATGTCAATTAAAGAGCTTTGCAAGATGTTCCACAAACCATTTCAGAACTCTCAAATGTCCACATAAAAACCCTCGTCCATCAGCAGCATTTAGTAGGCGACACCTTCGGCACATAGTTGGTTCAAACTTTAAGCTCCAAAGCTTAAGTTTAAAACGTATCAGCCAAAAGACACTGCATTAAGATTATGTCATGAAAAGTTATGTTACTGGGTTTATCCTCAATCGGATGCAAAGACGTTAAAATTACGCTGCCAAATGTCACAGTAGAATAAAGACATTTGAAAGGTATTGTTCTTAACATATACTTTTGTCCTGACAGTGCGCAGGTGAGCTTCAAAGAAATACGACCCTAAATGGTCCTGTTTGTAGCCCTATTATAGCCCATGTAAATAAGAGTAGGCTAAATTCAGGACCACCGGGGTAGGAACGCAATGCGAGGAAAGAAAGAAAAGCTCCATGTCACATATAACTGCAGGTTATGGGTAAATACAATAAATATACTCTGACATGGTCTACTATAACTTTCTGCCCTCATTTAAGCGGCATCGGACCAAAGCTGTAAGGCTAAATTAAATAAAACGTCACCTACCGCATTCTTTTGACAAACATTTCGATTAATGGTTGTGAAGTACTGGACTTTATAATATTTTTGGTTGAGGTAAAGTGAATTATTTTCGGTATCGTCTCCCTCTTGGTGCAGTGCGCTCGGGATATTGCGACGTTCGATGAGGGACGGTCCTCAATAATGCAGGGAGCTCTATGCAGGTATGGGACTCGTGCGTCCGACCGGCTGCAAAGAACAGGGAGAAAAGAGGGAGTTTGAAACAGTGAGGGCAAATATAAAATCTTGAACTGCCCACTTTTTTCATGCAACAAAGAGGATGGAGGAGAATGTGTCCGTCAAAAGGGGATGGGGTATAAAGTGGGATGGAATGACAGCCTACAGAGCAATGCAGTTGAACTGCTTGAGCAACGTCTCAACGTAGCGTTATTCGTCATAAAACTGATGGTGAATATGACATTTAATGGAAACGACACAGGGTTCTATTGCAGTAAAAGAGTGAGAGAAGAGAAATGCCGTGCGTAGAGAGGAGACAAATGGGGATAGTGCGTCAGTCAGTGTTCCATGCGGGCAAGTTGCTGATGCTGCAGGCACGCGCTGAGAGAGAGAGTATCGCTAGATTAGCAGGAAGCAGGCAAGAAAACGATGTGAAGATGGGCTGCAGCCTACGAAAAAAGTATATTGAATTTAATGTATGCCTGAAGATAACCATGAATAATGCATTTACAATAGACTTATAATGCACTTACAATAGTTTAATTTTGGTCAATGAACATAATACAAATTATTTAGAAATTCTATATGTTATATTAAATTAGGATATTATTTAGATCAAAATGAGTACATACAATGTTTATGTCCACAAAGGTTGACAAAGACCTTTGAACTTCAAAGTTCCTTCTCTGCTAATCATTTCTGAAAGTGCATCATTGACAACATTGTCTTCTTAACCCCAAAGAGCAGTATGCCAAGCAAGCATAGTGCGTCATCCCATCCAAAGGGTTAAACTGTGCATTTTGGGAAACAGAGTAGAGTTGAGTGGTTGGTACACAGTACATACAGTGCCTTCAGAAAGTAGTCACACCCCTTGACTTTTTCCACAATATTTGCACAATATTATTTTTAAGTTTCAAGCTCAGTCAAGTTGGTTGTTGATCATTGCTAGACAGCCATTTTCAAGTCTTGCCACTCAGGAACATTCAATGTTGTCTAGTAAGCAACTCCAGTGTATATTTGTCCTTGTGTTTTAGGGTATTGTTCTTCTGAAAGGAGAATTTGTGTCCCAGTTTCTGTTGGAAAACAGACTGAACCAGATTTTCCTCTAGGTTTTTGCCTGTGTTTAGCTCTATTCCTTTTCTTTCACATCATAAATAACTCCTTAGTCCTTGCTGATGACAAGCACACCCATAACATGATGCAGCCACCACCATGCTTGAAACTATGAAGAGTGATGTGTTGTGTTGGAGTTTCCCCAAACATTGCACTATGTATTCAGAAGATAAAGTTAATTTCTTTGCCAAATGTTTTGCAGCTTTACTTTAGTGCCTTATTGCAAACAATATGCATGTTTTGGAATATTTGTATTCTGTACAGGCCTCCTTTTCACTTCTGTACAGAAAACAAATATTGCAAAACATGAAGCTGCAAAAAAAATATTTATGATTAGGTTAGTATTGTGGAGTAATTACAATGTTGTTGATCCACCTCCATTTTCTCCTATCACAGCCATTAAACTCTAACTGTTTTAAAGCCACCATTGGCCTCATGTTGAAACCTGAGCAGTTTCCTTCATCTCTGGCAACTGAGTTAGGAAGGACTCCTGTATCTTTGTAATGACTGGGTGTATTGATACACCATCCAAAGTGTAATTAATAACTTCACCATGCTCAAAGGAATATTTAATACCTGCTTTTAATTTGTTTTACCCATCTACCAATAGGTGCCATTCTTTGCGAGGCATTGGAAAACCTCAAAGGTCTTTGTGGTTCAAATTCACTGCTCGACCTTACAGATGTGTGAGGTACAGAGATGAAGAAGTCATTCAAAAATCATGTTAAACATTATTATTGCACACAGAGTGAGTCCATGCAACTTTTTTTGTGACTTGTGAAGCAAATTTTTATTCCTGAATATATGTAAGCTTGTCATAACAAATTATTTGATTTATTAGGCTCCCCATTTGCTGATGCCAATGACAACAGCTAGTCTTTCTGAGGTCCGACAAATAACGAAAAAGACATTACAGACAAAAGACTTTAAAATTGACATACATTAACATGTAGTCTGTGTGTGCATCTATCAGTTACACCATCATGTCAGTACATACACACAACAAGTAGTTCACATGGGGGAAAGGCGTTGTTTTATTTGTTTTTTGAAACCAGGTTTGCTGTTTACTTGCACTATATAAGAAGGGAGTTCCATGCCCTCATGGCTCTGTATAATACTGTACGTTTCCTTACATTTTTCTGAACCTGTGGACTGTGACAAGACCCCTGGTGGCATGTCTGGTGGGGTAAGTGTGTGTGTTAGTGCTGTGTATACATTGACAATGCAAACTATTTTGAATTTCCAACACGTTTCTTATATAAAGAAGAAGTGACGCAGTCAGTTTTTCCTCAACTCTTAGCCAAGAGAGACTGACATGAATAGCATTAATATTAGCCCTTTGATTACAATGACAAATACTTATTGACTAAAGACATTTCAGCTTTTCATTTGTAATTCATTTGTAAAAATGTCCAAAAACATAATTCAATTTTGACATTATGGGGTATTGTGTTTAGGCCAGTGACAACAAATCTCAATTTAATCCATTTTAAATTCAGGCTGTAACACAACATTTGGACAAAGTCAAGGGGTGTGAATACTTTTTGAAGGCACTGTATTTTAAGCAGCACCATCTTCTCCAGTTGTTGGCCTGTCACAGGGCTGTCACTGGGCAATAAGGACTTTCAGCTCCCTCCAAAGATTTTCTATTGGGTTCAGGTCTGGAGACTGGCTAGGCCACTCCAGGACCTTGAGATGCTTCTTACGGAGCCACTCCTTAGTTGCCATGGCTGTGAGTTTCAGGTCCTTGTCATGCTGGAAGACCCAGCCACGACCCATCTTCAATGCTCTTACTGAGGGAAGGAGCTTGTTGGCCAAGATCTCGCGATACATGGCCCCATCCATCCTCCCCTCAATACGGTGCAGTCGTCCTGTCCCCTTTGCAGAAAAGCATCCCCAAAGAATGATGTTTCCACTTCCATGCTTCACGGTTGGGATGGTGTTCTTGGGTTTGTACTCATCCTTCTTCTTCCTCCAAACACAGCAAGTGGAGTTTAGACCAAAAATATCTATTTTTGTCTTATCAGACCACATGACCTTCTCCCATTCCTCCTCTGGATCATCCAGATGGTCATTGGCAAACTTCAGATGGGCCTGGACATGCACTGACGGTGTAGTGTGTTACTAATGGTTTTCTTTGAGACTGTGGTCCCAGCTCTCTTCAGGTCATTGACCAGGTCCTGCCATGTAGTTATGGGCTGATCCCTCACCTTCCTCATGATCATTGATGCCCCACGAGGTGAGATCTTGCATGTAGCCCCAGACCGAGGGTGATTAACCGTCATCTTGAACTTCTTCCATTTTCTAATAATTACGCCAACAGTTGTTGCCTTTTCACCAAGCTGCTAGCCTATTGTCCTGTAGCCCATCCCAGCAGGTCTACAATTTTATCCATGATGTCCTTACACAGCTCCCTGGTATTGGCCATTGTGGAGAGGTTGGAGTCTGTTTGATTGAGTGTGTGGACAGGTGTCTTTTATACAGGTAACGAGTTCAAACAGGTGCAGTTAATACAGGTAATGAGTGGAGAACAGGAGGGCTTCTTAAAGAAAAACTAACAGGTCTGTGAGAGCCAGAATTCTTACTGGTTGGTAGGTGATCAAATACTTATGTCATGCAATAACATGCAAATGAATTACATTAAATATCATACAATGTGATTTTCTGGATTTTTGTTTTAGATTCCATCTCTCACAGTTGAAGTGTACCTGTGATAACAATTACAGACCTCTACATGCTTTGTAAGTCGGAAAACCTGCAAAATTGGAAGTGTATCAAATACTTGTTCTCCCCACTGTATAAGGAAGAGAAAACCAGCACATGCATGCTGCATATGGGCATTGAGTTGGAGTTCAACACACCTGGTGGTAGTGTGCCATGGTGGCACCTGTGTTGGTAGGCGGGCAGTGAGTGAATGGTGCTTTGTAGATGTCCTCCTCTGCCTTGGCAGAAGTGGCGGGGCCCAGAGGAATTTAACACTGATGAGACATTGCCAGGACTGTCTAGGCAGAAAACTGCAAAGCAGGAAGGGCTAGGTCATGTTCATTAAGCATCAAATAGAAGAAAACGGACTGAAATAGGAAGGGAATACCTGGACTTGTCCAATAAGAAATATACATTTTATTTCTCCATTGAAAAAACATTTTAGACTGTTTTGCTGGCTAAGTATGGGATTACTTTTAAAAGCCCAGAAAAAGGTGCAATTTCTGCAGTGAAAATCTCACCGGACTCCCAGAACTCAATCTTAACAACATTCCAAACCTTTAAGGCTGTTTTGTCCAGGGTTTGACAGCCTACAAACCATGAATCTTGAGAGCAACAATCTCCAGACCTTGAGTAAGACTTTCAAGGAGGGTTTGCAAAAACTAGACATTGGATTTGAAATCCTCTTAAATCAATATGAACAGAAAAGCTAATATATAATATATTCAATCATTTAGATTTACCTGGAAATCAAATGTTCTGTTTGGAACCCGGGGTCTTAGACCAACGTTACAATACTCCATCTGTCATTAAATCCAGTTGATCAATATCATATAACAAGTGCTGTGGTCACAGGACAAAGAAGCTTATGAAACCTTGAAATATCCTGTAATGCTATCTTCTATAAAACAGATATACCAATCTCTCCACCGTTCCCTAACCTGTCATCTCTAGATTACCTGATGATTGACAATCAGGATCTCTGGGAGTACCTTGTAGTTTACCGCTTAACTGTCTAGGTAGCCTAGCACTTAAGAGCGTTAAACCGAAAAGTCGCTGTTTTGAATCCGAGCCAATGAGGTGAAACATCTGTTGATATGCCCTTGCGCAAGGTACTGAAATCTAATTGCTGCTTGTAATTAACCTATTGGTTGTCATCTTTTTATATCATGTCTTCTCAACCAGAATAGCAGTTTACAACCAGAATATTTAGAAATTTTACCCGCTGAGTATGTGATTCATCTCCAGCCAGAGTCAGGAAATTTGACAGTAGTATTTGTATTTGTATTACTTAAGGATCCCCAAAAGCCAAGGCAGCAGCTTCTCTTCCTGGGGTCCAGCAACATTAATGCAGTTAAATACAATTTAAAATATTACACGACATTACAATAACACTTTTCAGAACACATTAGGTGTGTTCCCTCTGGCCACTTCTCTACTATCACGTATCCACAATACAAAATCCATGTGTACTTGTGTGTGTCTTATCATATGTATCTGGGTCTGTGCCTGTATGTGTGTCTCAACAGTCCCTGCTGTTCCATAAGGTGTAATTGTATCTGTTTTTTAAATCTGATTCTACTGCATGTGTAATAGAGTTCCATGTAGCCATGGCTCTATTTTGTCCTGTGCATTTCCCAGACCTGCTGTTTTCAACTCACTAGAGACACCTGGAGCGGTAGAGATACTCTTAATGATTGGCTAAGAAAAGCCAACTGACATTTACTCCTGAGGTGCTGACTTGCTGCACCCTCGACAATTACTGTGATTGTTATTATTTGACCATGCTGGTCATTTATGAACATTTGAACATCTTGGCCATGTTTTGTTATAATCTCCACCCGGCACAGCCAGAAGAGGACTGGCCACCCCTCATAGCCTGGTTCCTCTAGGTTTCTTCCTAGGTTTTGGCCTTTCTAGGGAGTTTTTCCTAGCCACTGTGCTTCTACACCTGCATTGCTTGCTGTTTGGTGGTTTTAGGCTGGGTACAGCACTTTGAGGTATCAGCTGAAGTAAGAAGGGCTATATAAATTCATTTGATTTGATTCTTGACCTGGGGATTGTGAAGAGACCTCTGGTGGCATGTCTTGTGGGGTATGCATGGGTGTCAGAGCTGTGTGCTAGTAGTTTAAACAGACCTCGGTGCATTCAGCATGTCAATACTTCTTTCAAAAACAAGCAGTGATGAAGTATATCTCTCCTCCACTTTGAGCCATGAGACATGTACATGCATATTATTAACGTTAGCTCTCCATGTACATTTAAGGGCCAGCCGTGCTACCCTGTTCTGAGCCAATTGTAAACTTCCAAGGTCCCTCTTTGTGGCAGCTGACCACATGACTGAACAGAAGTCCAGCTGCAACAAAAATAGGGCCTGTAGGACCTGCCTTGTTGATAGTGTTGTTACAAAGGATGAAGAGCGCTTTACTATGGACAGACTTTTCCCCATCTTAGCTACTGTTGTATCAACATGATTTGACCAAGACAGTTCACAGTCCAAGGTTACTCCAAGCAGTTTAGTCACCTCAACTTGCTCAATTTCAACTATTTCTATTACAAACCTAGTTGAGGTTTACGGTTTAGTGAATGATTTGCCCCAAGTACAATGCTTTTAGTTGTTTTTTTAAATATTCAGGACTAATTTATTCCTTGCCACCCATTCTGAAACTAACTGCAGATCTTTGTTAAGTGTTGCAGTGATTTCACTCACAACACCTTCTGTGTTCTGTTAGACAGGTAACTCTTTATCCACAATATAGTAGAGGGTGTAAAGCCATAACCTACACTTTTTTTTCCATCAGCAGACTCTGATCGATGTCAAAAGCCACACTGAAGTCAAACAGCTCCCACAATCTTTTTATCATCAATTTATCTCAGCGAATCATCAGTCATTTGTGTAAGTGCTGTGGTTGTTGAATGTCCTTCCCTATAAGCGTGCTGAAAGTCTGTTGTCAATTTGTTAATATTAAAATAGCATTGTATCTGGTCAAACATTTTTTTTCCTAAGGATTGGTAACAGACTGATTGGTCGGCTATTTGAGCCAGTAAAGGGGTCTTTACTATTCTTGGGTAGTGGAATTACTATTGCCTCCCTCCAGGCCTGAGGGTACAAACATTCTAGTAGGCTTAGATTGAAGACATGGCAAATAGGAGTGGCAATATCGTCCGCTATTATCCTCACTAATTGTTCATCCAAGTTGTCAGACCCCAGTGGCTTGTCATTGTTTATAGACAATTTTTTCACCTCTTCCACACTCACTTTACGGAATTCAAAACTACAATGTTGGTCTTTCATAATTTGATCAGTTATACTTGGATGTGTAGTGTTAGCATTTGTTGCTGGCATGTCATACCTCAATTTGCTAATTTTGCCAATGACAAATGTATTAAATTAATTGGCAATATTAGTGGGTTTTGTGATGAATGAGCCATCTGATGTAATGAATGATGGAGTTGAGTTAGCTTTTTTGGGCAAAATTTCATTTAACTTCTTATGGCTGGGGGCAGTATTGAGTAGCTTGGCTGAATAAGGTGCCCAGAGGTGCCCAGAATAAACTGCCTGCTACTCAGTCCCAGTTACTAATACATATTATTAGTATATTTGGATAGAACACTCTGAAGTTTATAAAACTGTTTGAATGATGTCAGTGAGTATAACAGAACTCATGGTAGGCAAAAACTTGAGAAAAAAATCCAACCAAGAAGCGGGAAATCTGGAGGTTGGTCATTTTTCAACTCATTCCCTATTGAAGATACAGTGGACTATTGGTCATGTTGCACTTCCTAAGGCTTCCACTAGATGTCAACAGTCTTTAGAACCTTGTTTGATGCTTCTACTGTCAAGTGGGGGCGAATGAGAGGGGAATGAGTCAGGGCTCTGCCAGAATGCCTTGAGCTCGTGACGCTCGTTCATGTGAGAGCGAGCTCTGTTCCATCGCAATTCTACAGACAAAAGGGATTCTCCGGTTGGAACATTATTGAAGATTTATGTTAAAAACATCCTAAAGATTGATTCTATACATCGTTTGACATGTTTATACGGACTGTAACGGAACATGTGGACTTTGTCTGCTCATGCGTCATGAAGTGGGATTACTGGGCTGAACGCGCTAACAACAAGGAGGAATTTGGACATAAATTATTAACTTTATCGAACAAATCAAACATTTGTGGAACTGGGATTCCTGGGAGTGCATTCTGATGAAGATCATCAAAGGTAAGTGAATATTTATAATGTTATTTCTGACTTCTGTTGACTGCACAATATGGCAGATATATTTTTGGCTTGTTTAGTTTCTGAGCGCCGTACTCAGATTATTGCATGGTTTGCTTTTTCCGTAAAACTTTTTTGAAATCTGACACAGTGGTTGCATTAAGGAGAAGTGTATCTAAAGTTCCATGTATAACACTTGTATTTTCATCAACATTTATAATGAGTATTTCTTTAAATTGATGTGGCTCTCTGCAAAATCACCGGATGTTTTTGGAACTACTGAACATAACGCGCCAATGCATACTGAGATTCTTTTATAGAAATATGAACTTTATCGAACAGAACATACATGTATTGTGTAACATGAAGTCCTATGAGTGTCATCTGATGAAGATCATCAAAGGTTAGTGATTCATTCTCTCTCTATTTCAGATTTTTTTGACTCCTCTCTTTGGCTGGAAAAATGGCTGTGTTTTTCTGTGACTTGGTTCAACCTAACATAATCGTTTGTGGTGCTTTCGCCGTAAAGCCTATTTGAAATCGGACACTGTGGTGGGATTAATAAGAAGTGTATCTTTAAAATGGTGTGAAATACTTGTATGTCTGAGGAATTCTAATTATGAGATTTCTGTTGTTTTGAATTTGGTGCCCTGCACTTTCACTGGCTGTTGTCATATTGCTCCCGTTAGTGGGATCTCAGCCCTAATTAAGGTGCTCCAAAGCGTTTTACTATCATTCTTTATGTAATTTAAATCGGTTTCATAGTAAAGTTTCTTATTTTTATTCAGTCACGATTTCTCAATTTGCAGTAAGTTTGCCAATCAGACATTTGCCATTGCTTTTGCCTCATCCTTCTCAACCATACAATTTTTCAATTTTCATCAATTCACAGGGATTTAACAGTCTTCACAGTAATTTTCTTAATGGGTGCAAGCTTATTAGTAACTGGAATAAGCCATTTCATAAATGTGTCAAGTGCAGCGTCTGGTAGCTCATCATTACACACCACAGACCAACAAATATTCTCTACATCAACAACATAGGAATCACTACAACACTCTTATACACTATATTAAGCCCAGCCTTTGGAACTTTGGTTTTCCTAGATATGGATACTATTTTGTGATCACCACATCCGATGCATCTGGATACTGCTTTAAAGCAATTTTTTTGCAGCATTAGTAAAGATGTGATCAATACATGATGATTTTATTCATTTGCTGTTTGTAACTATCCTGGTAGGTTGACTGATTATAGTTTGAAGCTTTTTCTTGAGTGGGCAGATTGATGAAAGCCAATATATATTTACATCCCCCTGCGCTGATATCACATACATTATCAAGCATTTTATCCAGATACTGACTGTTAGCACTTGGTGGTCTATAGCAGCTTCCCACAAGAATGGGCTTTAGGTGAGGCAGATGAACCTGTAGCCATATTACTTCAACAGTATTTAACGAGATCCTCTCTAAGCTTTACATTGTTGTTCTGAATATAAACAGTATTTACCAAGGATTGGTTTGCAACTGTATTCCACAGGCAAAATAATCATAGACAACATCACAGACAGGAGCAGAAAGACCATTTGTGTGATCAGCCGTATTTACCTGGGGGCGAGTGGTGCTCCATATAGTTCCAGGTCGCGGGGTGGGTCTAATGTCCTTTGAATCAGACTGGGGTGACTCGAACAGGTACCAAATACAGCAAATGCCGATTTAAACCCTGGGTTGTATGTCCTATGGGGTTACTCTCTTTTCTATGCACACACACAAACACAACTCACTTTTATTCGCGCCTCTGGTCTGTTTGATGAGCAAAAGGATGTGTTGATCCTGGTGTTTCTGGAGAGACGCACCTACTTGAAATGGCTCAGAGCTGGGGAGCACACCGGAGTCTTCTGACAGATACTCAGGGGGGCCCTGGAGACCAGGGACTGAGAACAACATCCTCACAGGGGTAAAGAGGCCATGACAGAAACAACTGAAATTAAACGACTATCACCATCTGAACAATGTTTCTAATAGATTGAAGGGGAACAACAGCAAAATATGACTTGGCAGCTGAAGCACAGGTCCAGTCCAGGCACATGTCATCATCTCCTGTCTGGACTACTGCAACTCTGCTGGCTAGGCTACATGCCATGAACTCATCTAGAATGCTGCAGCACCCTGCGTTTCAACCTGCCCAAGGTCTCCCATGTCACTCTGCTCCTTTGCAATCTCCATTGGTTCCCAGTAGCAGCTTGCATCCAATTCAACACCTTGGTTTTTGTCAAGGGAAACTGCTCCTCCCTACCTCCAGTAAGAGATGGGTATTTGAATTACTTTTGAGTATTTTGTCATTTGTATTTGAAAGGGCTGGGAAAGAATGTATGTGATTTGTAACAAGATACTTCAGAACATTTACAAAATACTTTCTACCATTTTTTATAGAGGTTCCGATTTTGTGGCTCCCATTACCCCAAATGTAATGCATTGGTATCAGAAGTCTTATGGCAGTATCCATTGAGGCCATTAGAGGTGTTGATGGATGAGGGGAGGAGCTTGAAAGACAGTTGAAACAGGGATGCACCTCCAGAGCGAGGATCATGCAGTGAATTTGGTCCACAAGGGACTCGGCTTTTGTATTTTAAATAAAATATTTATTTTATTTGGCACCAGTATTCTGATCATTTGTTTGGGGGGTATTTTGTAAAAATATACATTTTGATGTATCTTTGCCCATCTCTGCCTCGGCTCAAGCACTCTGTTCAGCAATCTGTGGACACTTGGCTTCCCCACCCTTCATCCCAACCACAGCTCTTCTCTGTCCTGGCACCTCAGTGGTGGTAGGACAACATAGTCCCTTGATTTGTGCCCTCTATTGACAGAGAATTTGGTACTGCAAGGTTGATGCTCCGCTGTATACCACCGTGTGACAAGAAAATGTAATAGAGTGGAACTTCTCCTCATAAAGGTTATCTGACTGAACAGCTAAAGTGAGTCAGAGAAGAACACTATCATAACATATGAGGTCAAAGCCGTGACTGCATGCTAGCAGTGCATCCAGAGCCATCCAGTAGCTAGCCATAAGCATGCTGCAGGCATGATGGGTCTCGAATATTTTATACATTTGGTATACCGGGGAATCAAAAAGTCAACAGTGTGCCAATCTGGCACTTCGGTCAATGCATAGCTGCCATTCACATGCCCTCACAGTGGCAGCTACGTGCGAAGCTAACTTTTGACCAGTGCATCCATCCATCCCATCCTGCTGGTGTCCAGAGGACATAATTCCATAGAGATTTAGGCTGGCTGTCATTCAACTGTGGTTAGCCAAGGCTATAAGGAGAGAGGGGGTTTCTTTTCGATAACTTGACTGGCTTATTCAGGCATCCAGGTGGACGACTAAATACACATTGGAGGAGGTTGATTGGTGGTCCTGAAGCACAAGACTATTTGCGCCACGTCTCAGAATGCAAAACCTTGGGGAATTCCTCTGGGCAGTTTCTCAGCATAAGTGAGGTCCACAAATCTGTCACTGTCTGTCAGAGATAAGAACATGCCATAAGCTTGAAATGTCTCCAATAGAGCCATCAAATTGGATCCTTTTCTATAGCTCAATTGTTGTCAAGGAGGGCAGTCATGTGTACGCGATCAGAGGATCACTGGTTTGACCCGGTTTGGGGACGGTGGAGGAAGCTATACTGTTAGCAGTACACTGATGTCAGTATCATGAGCATCAATACTGTTTCATGTCGTTACCAATTACCCTTTGGTGAGGGAAGCTATGCAAAATGGAGTCAACCAAACATGCAAGTAATCATTATTGACACAGGTCATTTAGTGACTCATGGGCATGATTGCAAATGCGGTTTAAGATTACATTAGAAGTATGCCGGAACTCTTTGAAACAAATAACCCACAATAAGAAGGTTAACAATTTAGGTAAGAAAAAAATGCATTAAATACAAGCCTATAGGTGGGATGCATTTGTTTTCCATGGACAAGCAGGGTCACTAAGTGAATCACCTAAATTACAAGGAACCGAGTTGTGTTTATTAGAAGTCTCTCATTTAGCCTGTCTGAGTCACTCTCAGCGGTATTATTTAAATGGCCTGTTATCCTTCCTGCTGTTTTACCACATAAAGGAAAATACAAGTTTACATATTTTTCAAGGTCACTTTTCCCATTACTGTGCAGGCTCAGAGATGGGTTGTTGAGAAATCTGTTTCATCTGCCAATTAAATATTGAGAATTCCAGAGGGAGATTCTTCTGTCATCATTCAGTCAATACGTCCCTATACGTTTGCTTTGGTAATGTAAGTTCCTGTACTTTCTAAGCCAACATAGCTTCTTAAATTTAATTCAGAAAGTGAGACAGAGATCCCACAACACACAGGTGTAAAAATGTGAGCAAGAGTTCGGCTACAGGCCTACTCTCCATATTCCTACGCTGCGATCTATAACGTACTCACACGGCAGTGGGAAGAGAGACGAGCTGTTAAGTCATTTTTCCCATTCATTCCTTTCCTTTAAAAAAACCCACAAAACCAGACTTTTTTTTTTTTTTGCTGACTCGACGTTCTTTTTCCTTGGATGCAAAGCCTGGGCAAATAACTGTGCTTGTCTCACTTACAGTAACGAAGCGGACTGCCCCGGCCAAACCTCTGGCTAGTCATACTCCCAGTTGATGATGGTATTGCATTGGCCAAGGGAGGATATGGATGACCATGAATGAGGTAATGATGTATTTATATGACACGTGACACATCATTTCTCTGGTCTCAGCGGCTGGTGGTGATGATAGTTTTTCCAGCAGATTGAATCCTGTGAGGATTCACTGGGAGGAAATGGAAACCAGTGGACATAACATGTCAGCGGTGGTGTTTGGAAGAATATATACATTGGGGTTTTACACACACACACGGTTGAGCCTCAAGAGTCAAACAGACGATGATTCATGACAGACCACCCCTATGGCAGTCTGCGGCAGAACTAACAGTATCCTTTGTTCATAGTGCAAAGAGTATGGGTACAGAGAAAATGGGCTATTTAAAGTGGACAGACAAGGCAAGCTAGGCACTGAATCAAAGACACACACGCCAACAGAAAACTGACAAGTTAATAGCTAAAAAGACTCACAGAAAGCCACTCGACAAAAAGCGAGGGAGCACAATACAAACCATTGAGCGAGCGGAGAACTGTTGAGCAAGCGGAAGAGATGATGAGATCTGGAGATGGGATGTCTTCAGATGCTGTTTGATCAAATCAAATGTTATTGGTCTCACATGTTTAGCAGATATTATTAGCTAAATGCTTGTGTTTCTAGCCGCAACAGTGCAGAAATATCTAACAAGTAATATCTACATTTCACAACAACACACACAAATCTAAAGTAAAGGAATGGAATTAAGAATATATACAGTTGAAGTCGGAATTTTCCATACACTGAGGGGGCTGAGCCATTTTCTATACACTTAGGATTCGAGTCATTAAAACTAGTTTTTCAACCACACCACAAATTTCTTGTTAACAAACTATAGTTCTAGCAAGTCGGTTAGGACATCTACTTTGACACAAGTAATTTTTCCAACAATTGTTTACAGACAGATTATTTCACTTATAAGTCACTGTATCACAATTCCAGTGGGTCAGAAGTTTACATACACTAAGTTGACTGTGCCTTTAAACAGCTTGGAATATTCCAGAAAATTATGGCTAATTGACATCATTTGAGTCAATTGGAGGTGTACCTGTGGTGTGCCTTCAAACTCAGTGCCTCTTTGTTTGACATCAAGGGAAAATCTAAAGAAATCAGCCAAGACCTCAGAAAAAAAAACTGTAGACCTCCACAAGTCTGGTTCATCCTTGGGAGCAATTTCCAAATGCCTGAAGGTACCACATTCATCTGTACAAACAATAGTACGCAGGTATAAACACCCTGGGACCACACAGCCGTCATACCGCCCAGGAAGGGGACGCGTTCTGTCTCCTAGAAATGAACGTACTTTGGTGCGAAAAGTGCAAATCAATCCCAGAACAACAGCAAAGGACCTTGTGAAGATGGAGGAAACAGGTACAAAAGTAACTATATCCACAGTAAAACGAGTCCTATATCGACATAACCTGAAAGGCCGCTGAGCAAGGAAGAAGCCACTGCTCCAAAAGCGCCATAAAATAGCCAGACTACGGTTTGCAACTGCACATGGGGACAAAGATCATACATTTCGGAGAAATGTCCTCTGGCTTGATGAAACAAAAATAGAACTGTTTGGCCATAATGACCATCATTATGTTTAGAGGAAAAAAGGGGAGGCTTGCGAGCCAAAGAACACCATCCCAACTGTGAAGCACGGGGTGGCAGGATCATGTTGTGGCGGTGCTTTGCTGCAGGAGGGACTGGTGCACTTCACAAAATAGATGGCAACATAAGGAAGGAAAATTATGTGGATATATGGAAGCAACATCTCAAGGCATCAGTCAGGAAGTTAAAACTTGGTCGCAAATGGGTCTTCCAAATGAACAATGACCCCAAGCATACTTCCAAAGTTGTGGCAAAATGGTATTGGAGTGGCCATCACAAAGCTCTGACCTCAATCCTATCAAAAATGTGTGAGCAGAACTGAAAAAGCGTGTGCGAGCAAGGAGGCCAACAAACCTGACTCAGTTGCACCAGCTCTGTCAGGAGGAATGGGCCAAAATTCACCCAACTTATTGTGGGAAGCTTGTGGAAGGCTACCCAACACGTTTGACTAAAGTTACACAATTTAAAGGCAATACACTCAATTAGTATTTGGTAGCATCTAAACTTCTGACCCACTGGGAATGTGATGAAAGAAATAAAAGCTGAAATAAATAATTCTCTCTACTATTACTCTGACATTTCACATTCTTAAAATAAAGTGGTGATCCTAACTGACCGAAGACAGATCATTTTTACTGGGATAAAATGTCAGGAATTGTGAAAAACTGAGTTTAAATGTATTTGGCTAAGGTGTATGTAAACTTCCGACTTCAACTGTAAATATTTGGACGAGCAATGTCGGAGTGGCAAAAACTAAAATACAGTAGAATATAATAGAATACAGTATATACATCAGATAATGCAACATATGTAAACATTATTAAAAGTGACTAGAGTTCCATTATTAAAGTCGCCAGTGATTTCAAGTCTACGTATATAGAGCAGGAGCCTCTAACGTGCAATCGATGCCTATTTAACAGTCTGATGGCCTTAAGATAGAGGCTCTTTTTCAGTCTCTCAGTCCCAGCTTTGATGCACCTGTACTGACATCGACTTGTGGATGATAGAAGGGGTGAACAGGTAGTGGCTCGGGTGGTTATTGTCCTTGATCTTTTAGGCCTCCCTGTGACATCAGATGCTGTAGGTGTCCTGGGGGGCAGGTAGTTTACCGCCGGTGATGCGTTGGGCAGACAGCACCACCTTCTGGAGAGCCCTGTGGTTGAGGGCAGTGAAGTTGCTGTATCAGACGGTGATGCAGCCCGGCAGGATGCTCTCAATTGTGCATCTGTAAAGGTTTGCGAGGGTTTTAGGTACCAAGCCAAATTTCTTCAGCCTCCTGAGGTTGAAGAGGAGTTATTTAGCCTTCTTCACCACACTGTCTGTGTAGGTGGACCATTTCAGATCGTCAGTGATGTGTAAGCTGAGGAATTTGAAGATTTCCATCTTCTCCACTGCGGTTCTGTTGATGTGGATAGGGGGGTGCTCCCTCTGCTGTTTCCTGAAGACCACGATCAGCTCATTTGTTTTGTTGACGTTGAGTGAGAGGTTATTTTCCTGGCACCACACTCCCAGAGCCCGAACATCCTCCCTGTAGACTGTCTCGTCATTGTTGGTAATCAGGCCCACTACTGTTGTGTCGTCTGCCAACTTGATGATTGAGTTGGAGGCGTGCGTGGCCACACAGTCATGGGTGAACAGGAAGTACAGGAGGGGGCTGAGCCATTGAATTGCGACTCCACTTTGTCTCTGTATTGACGTTTTGCCGGTTTGATTGCCTTACGGAGAGAATAACTGCACTGTTAGTATTCGGCCATATTCCCAGTCACCTTGCCATGGTTAAATGTGGTGGTTAGCGTTTTCAGTTTTGCGCTAATCCGCCATCTATCCATCTGCCATCTATCCACTGTTTCTGGTTAGGGTAGGTTTTAATAGCCACCATGGGTACATCTATGTATTTCCTGATAAACTCAGTCATCGTATCATCTATATTATTCTTAGAGGCTACCCGGAACATATCCAAGTCTGCGTGATCAAAACAATCTTGAAGCAGGGATTCTGATTGGTCAGACCAGTGTTGAATAGTCCGTAGCACGGGTACTGTTATCACATTCACACCATGAGTAGTTAATCATGAAACATACACCCCCGTCTTCTTCCCAGAGAGATCTTTATTCCTGTCTGCGCGATGAACTGAAAACCCAACTGGCTGTACGGACTCAGACAGTATATCCCGAGAAAGCCATGTTTCCGTGAAACAAAGTATGTTACAGTCCCTGATGTTTCTCTGGAAGGAGATCCTTACACTGAGCTCGTCAATTTTATTATCCAGACACTGAACATTTGCGAGTAATATACTCAGAAGCGGTGGGTGGTGTGCGCGCCACCTGAGTCGGACTCCGAATACCTCTGCTCCACCGGCAGTGTTTTGGATCAGCCTCTGGAATCAGTTCAATTGCCATGGGGGGTACGAACAAAGGATCAAATTCAGGAAAGTTGTATTCCTGATCGTGATGCTGGTGAGTTACCGCCACTCTGATATCCAAAAGTTATTTCCAGTTGTATGTAATAACCCCCAAACAATTCTGGGCTAATAATGTAAGCTATAACACATAAAAATAAATACTGCAAAGTTGCTTCGAAGCTAGAAGCATGGCTGCCCTATCTGTCTGCGCCATTTTATCGCCAGGGAGCATCAACTAATCGAAGCATCAACTGGATCGACAGTATAAATTGAAGAAATGGATGTATCCATATTACACTACACCTTTGCAGCTGCTATTTTAAAATTATGCAAATTAACAAGCAGGATGGCACAGTGACAAAAAAAACAGACTTATGAAGATTGCTTTTCAGTTGAATAAGGACTGTAGGCTTTCCACTATTGACCGACAGAATATTATTACACGTCTGTAAAATAAAATGTAAAGATGAATCAATTGTAAATCATGGACTTTCAACAGTTCAGTACATCAGTATTGTTATTTTTGGGGGTGGGCTTTTCCCTTCTTCTCCATCATATAAAACCTGTATGATTACTTTGTACACCACCCTGTGGTAAAAGTTTGAATGTCACATATCCAGCTTTCAACAGAGTCAAATGAGGTGACTGGGCACATAAGATGATGAACCCTAATCAAATGAGGCGAGTGTGGTCCTATTGAGAAGGCGTCCCGCTCCTCGCCACTCCCTTGCTAAGGATTTCCTTCTGGACTATGTCCATTACTTGGCCCTTCGCCTCTTTTCTTCAGACGGATTGAAAAGAGACCCAGACATTTGTCTTAAAGCTTAAAATGGCATTATTACACCCTGGCCCAAGTAGTATAACTCATTTGAACATATAAATGGCCAATGTGGCGGTGAGCTTTCCCAAGAAGAGTAATGACTTAAGGTATTTTCTACTTCATCTTCCCAAACCCTTTTACAAGAAAGGCTGGCAACTACATTTATTTTCCTGGCTCTGCGTTTGCTGCAGCTCGAACTTTAGAGTCTTGGCGTCTTTCTCCTGAACTCTGATTTCAGCTCGTCTGTCAAATTCTGAGCTCTCTATTTGTCAAAATGTCCCTCAAAAGCCACGCCGTCCTGCAAAAGTAAAAACCCTGTTTAAAAAGCTTGAAATAGTTGCTGATGGTGCAGTTCTGGTAACAACGAGACGTCATTGCAGCTTTACACATATTCATCAGGTCTCAGACATAAGTTCACTTAGGGATGCTTTGACAAGACCACTTGTTCAACATCTGAATGGATAACTAAAGTAGACAATTCTATAACAAATGCAGATGTAGTATTTACAGCATGCATGTACCTGCTCAATTTGTAGCACAGAAACATTAGGATTACTTCTATTGTTCATTTTTATCTCCCACTATCTAGGAAAACTCAAAGTCAAATCAAGAACAGGATTGTAGATTACTTAGACATTTATTTATGATAAAAACAAACCAAAACATTTGAGATAAACTCTGAAAGCATCATAAATAGTGACTGCTGCTGAATTTATGCCTGACAGAGGACCTGAAATGCAGTTACATCTCTATGTGCACATGAAGATTCCCATCACGTTACTGTACTCACTCAACCCATTTCTGATATGCATCTGGACTGAGCAATGTGGAACATTTCTTTAATACACAGATATAGGCCTACTGTAGGTCCATAAAGAGCATTCAGTAGGGATACCGTGGATGCGACGCCCCAACACAACCCGTGGCTGTGTGGCCCAGACACCAGAGGGTCTTCCCCCTCAGTACCAGTAGGTCTTCCGGTTCCTCCGGGGTTCCTCGATGCCCAGTTTCTCCATCACCTCCTCCTCCAGAGTCTTGAGGGAGGGCGTGTAAGTCTTCTCCAGGGTTTCCTCCGGACTGGTGTCCTTGGGGCCGTCTGGGATGGCATACACCAACCAATAAGGGGATTCCAAAATTAGGGGGGGGGGTCAAATCAGAAGAAAGGGTATACTTACACTAAGTACACAGCATGTAGCTGACCCAACTCACCTAACTTCCAGTCTATCATATGGTACACATCACCACAGTAATTGTTTTGTGATTGCCTGTTACGAAAATGCACTGACGAAGGAAAAGGTTTGTTGGCTTGATTGAACCATATTATGCAGTAAATGTGAGCGATTTGTTTAAACGGCGAGCCCTGTTATCGTAGTGTGTGATCAGTCACCTTTTTGTGATATTGCGATGATTTTACCATTTTATGCGGTAATTGATCAAATTGGCAGAGAATCGTTGACTTGGCAAAATTTTTTTTAAATGCCATCGCAAAATCATGGAGGGACTGCAAGAGGATCCTAACTAATCATAGGCCAAATTCTGACTAGAGGCGCAGGAAACTGTTAACTTCAGCACAACTCTCACATTGCTATAATATAATTATTTAAAGGCCCAGAGGAGTCGAAATGAAGATTTCCTGTGTTTTATTGTGTAATAACAGCCGATGAAACTAACAATATATATATGTTTTTTTCTGATAGTTTCTGGTTGAAAATACAATCTACACAGGACCTTCTAATTAGTAGGTTTTGCATGGGTGGAGTTATGGCCTGTCTGTTGATTTCACATGGCGGTATATGTTAAAGGCCCAGTCCCGGCAAAAATGTGATTTATACTGTGTGCTATATATATATATTTCCACTCTAGAGTGGTTTGAAAAGGCCGCCTGCAATTTCAGCCTGTTTTGGTGGGATGGAGTTTTGGTTAATTAGTTAATAGACCAATAAGAAAGATCTCTGCCAACAACAGCTAGTTTTCCCCTTCCCACTCAGATCACTCCCAAACATTCCTAGCAATATTATTGCTTGAGAAATTGCTCTTTGATAAACAATTTCATTGAAAATCATTACAGTAAGATACTTAATTGTTACTCAGAAATGACTTGATACGGAGATAAAAAAAAATAGCTGCATTGGGCCTTTAAAGGGGCAATTGGAAGTTGCTACAAAATTCTTTTAACTCATAAATGAATGATAAGTCCCATTGATTCTTGAAAATATAACTTATCAATGCCTAAAGAGCTTAGTTCAACTTTCATACCCTATCAGAACCCAAAAGGTAAGCTTGTTTTACTCCAATGTTTGCAAACAAAGTAAAATGTGAACAAACATTTACATAAAGATTTTTTTTTTAAACTAGAACTTTGATATCATGGACAGTTTGCATCCATAACTCTGAAGAAATTTGAGTGGTGACATTCCTCCAGTCCCATCCCTCAGCTTTTACCAAAACAGTGGTGGAGAATAGGCTTTGTTATTGTTTCAACTGCTGATTACCGCTTTAAACAAATAAAGGCGTTCCTTATACATCACCCAGACCAGCTTGTGTCCTGCTTTTCCACTCACTCATCTTCACCCACATTTTTGACAAGCTTGACTCTCATTCACAAAAGCTCTCTCTCAACCTCAATCCATCTAGATTTCTTTGCCCCTCTAGCCTCCGTTCCTCCCTCCCCAAACGCAGACTCACCCTTCCACTGCTGCGGTACGATGCCGTCTCTGCGCTGGAACACTGGTTTGGGGACAATGCGGCCCGTCCTGAGGGAGACGCGCACCTTCTCCCCCTCCTCTGTGAACCTCCACTCCACCTCAGTGGGTTTCCTGTTGGAGCAAGACAGGAGTCAGGTTTGGTATCAAACTCAGGACTAAAGTAGTCAGGATCAGTCAGGATTCAAGTCAAAGCATTCACTAATCATAAACTATTTAAATAAAATAGAAATGTGGGTGCATCTGTGCAGAAAAATCCTACTTATTGCACCTTTAAATCCAAGCCCTGCACATAAAATCTACTGAAAATCTAAACTAAATCCAAAACTAAACTCATGGACACAAACCCTGGTTCTGGATAGCTACTGGGTGAGCAGGTTATTGTTCCACTTCTTTTTTTGCATGGGTGTTTTCTGCACCACTCTGTGGTAAAGATTTGAATACCATGAGACTTTTCCACTGAAGCCCTGTTTAACTGAATCAGTTGTTTCAGTTTTGGGCTGTTAACAAAGCCTGCACACCCAGAAATAGGTTTGGTGATCATGGGCTTAGACAAATGTTAGAATCTGGACCTCCCCATAATGCACTGGGACTCACCTGTCAGTAGGGTCGACAAGTGAGATGTCTCGGATTAGAAGGGGAGCCTCGCTGGCAATATAGGTCCCCCGGTAATCTGCAGTTTTCCCAATGTACCTGAAATGCTAAAATTGAGAAATACTGGGTTCATTTAATCTATTCAAACATTGCAGAGACAACAGAACTTCAATTGCTGTTGAAATCAATGTCCATCGTTTGTAACGCAGCCTAAAAAGGGCCAAATTCTTTTTTAATAATATAAAGTGGGGTTCAACATCATAAATACAGTATTTGTTAACAGAAACATAACATACTTGTTTATCATCATAGTCCAAAACATGACAATGGATTCTCACTAAATTCACTGTAATGATGCTAGCAAAATAAATTGCTGGATGGCATTAAGTCTAGTTTGTGAGTTGCTCTTAAAATAGGATCCTATGGTTCTAGCGATGAAACCGGGCCCTGGTCTTTGCTTTTGCAACTGTAGCTTGGCCTGTGAAGCCATTGACAAGGCTACCCAGATTCAAAGACAGTGCACTAGAAACCGGTATGATAAAAATATTAGAAGGTAGCCCATCAAGCATTTATGAAGCTCCTCATCGGTAGTAGGGACAGTTTTCTAAAACGCTCAAATAAATATGTGACTACAACAACCATAGCTGACTATATCAAGTGAGTTATACAGTATGTAAACAAAATAGTTTACAACTGTTGGGTGTTTATACTGAATGTAGTGTATGAATGTCTTCTCTGTTATGGAACTGGTAAACATATCCCCTCTGACAACGATGACTAGGATTCTTACCGTGTTCAGCCCGTCCAGGATGACCCAGTTTCTGTGTCTGAAGACCTGGGCCACTTTGCCCTGCTTTCCTTTGTCTTTCCCCGAGAGAATCTCAACCTGGTCAAGGTGGAACACCAGTTTAGAATATCAAAGCATCAAAACATTAGGCTAATGGCTGAATAAACCTTGACAGTGACACTCCCTTTTCAGCCCTACATCTCATTATCGTAACCTTCCATGTGTTGCTTTTATAGCAAGGAATTGATCAACTCAATGGTTTGCCTAACAATTTGTTTGTGTCTAATAACTTATCTCTGCAAAGAAATTAGGCATATAACTGCAATACCAGTGTTTAGAGGGAAGCATAACATTTTCAGTGCATAATATTTATTATAAATTATCAAGTTTGTGGTATATGGCCAATATACCACAGCAAAGAGCTGGCACTCCACTGCATCGGGCATAAGAACAGCCCTTAGCCGTGATATATTGGCCATATACCACACCGCCTCGTGCCTTATTGCTTAAATATTCCATATCTAAAAATCTTCATTGTCCTTTTGGCATGACCACTTACTGTGTCCCCTTTGAAAACAGACCAGTCCTCATAAGCTATGGGCTCAATGAACACCTTTCTTCTCTTCTTGCCTGGTGGGTTCAATCTCTTGGCAGCTATGGTCCATGGCCGACTTGTGCCGTAGCGGTAGTCTTTAGGGAAGGCAGCCTTAGCGGCCATCGACAGTATGGCTGTTAATCGCATTTTTCTGGAGGAAAAAAAATAAAAACAGAATATTACTTAATTGGTGTGTGCGGTTTGTAAAAATCAAAGGGAGGCAAAGAGAAGTCATTATCTTTCAACATTTACTACTCAACAGCCTAATTATTGACGCCCATACAGTATAGTAACCATACAATTAGGATCTCTATGATAGTGACAGTATAGATAGCTTGCTGGATACATAGATGAAATGTGCTGATCAGCAAATTCTCCTGTGATGTAAAGTTGATTATAAAATAGATACAAATAATGTAAGTATACACTGTATGAATAACTGTGTGCATTGTCATGATGTTTTATTGACACAAATGCAACACTGATATTGACAGAGCCATCATTTTCATCACTGGTCAGTTAGATGCTGGATAACATTGGCTATGCTTGCTAGAATGGTAATCGTTCTTCTGGCTATAGCAAAACACACCTGCAATTTCTGGTTAGTAGTACGTTGCCAAGCGTATATGTAGCTAGTTAGCTTTATTTTAGTAGCTAACCCGAAAAAAACTAGCGCTAGCAATGTAGCTAATTGTTGTGACATTTTGTTGACATTTCGCTAACGTCAGTTAGCTTGAAAAGAGAGATGCATGCCGAGGATTCAAGGAAGATTGAAAGTCAATCGTCTCCACAATACAGAAAACGCAACTAAAATAGATAGCAAACCAATGCATATAACATACATTTCCAAATTATCAATCAGAAAATTGCATTTACCCCTTCTCGTTTTCAATGTCACATGCGTAAACCGTTCCACTTTGACCCCTACTACTTCTTTAGGGGTTGTAATTAGTTTACTGGATCTCTACCGCCATCTATCGTACGGGTGGAGTGATGAATATGTGCCACAGTCAGGTGAATGAGGAATGACAGCCAAACGAAATTACCTGCAGACGCCCAAGTCACAAACTGACTTGGGCTCGGGGTCATTAATAGTAGTCTATGAGCCATCCCCCCAAATCTGGGAGTTTTCTGTTACCTCTTTTTCTTTCACCGGCCATCCCAGGACTTTTACCCTATGACAAACATTGTCAGTATAAAACAAATGACATAATTCAATCATAAATGGAATGCTTAGATTCACAGCTATCCATCAAACACATTTTCAGGAATGTTCAGTTCAACAGAACTTTGACATTTGACCTCTCCCTAGGGTACATATCAGAAGACCTGATACATTTGAAACTGTGTTTGACAAGTGGTTCTGAAAGGTCATGAAATGATATATATAACAAACTTTGAATGCACTTTTATTTTATTTTATTTTACCTACAGCTATTGTTGAAAAATCTCGCAAATTGTGCCATTTACATTAGAATGTTGGAAAATCAGACATAGAATTCCATGTTGTGGGGGCAACTATGTTTTTGAAAACTTTAGTGGTAGAAGGACCAAATTGCACACACAGCTAGAATCACAGGATTAACCCCACAGAAGCCTTTTTCCAATAGAGCCACCAAACAACTTATTGGATACATTTTGCCTGACCATGCCTGTATGAAATATAATTGTAGTATCCACAATTATATCTTAAAATGTTAATTGTGATGAAGAATACACAACCAAATGATCCAGGTCTGCCAGATATAGAAATATGTCAAATTATTCACAGAATTGTGTTAAGAATGTGCACAAAAAGCTGATTGAATCACACATTCCTTCAAACATGTAAAAATGGAGAAGTACATGTGAATAGTCATGGATGTGAGTGGATACAAATTCTATACAATGTTATCCTATTAAAAGGTTATTGTGGTTATTATGACAGTTTGATGTTGTAGTACCTCAAAATATGTCCCTGTTCACAGGATGGATTGCAGAACTAAATAGTTGAAGCTCCTTTCGTCATGCCTTTAGTCAAATCAGTAACCTAGTGTAGAACAGAAACAACAGCTGTCCTAGAGGTCAAGTCTATAAAACTACAGCAGCAGTCAAACTCCTAGGATAACCTATTTAACTCATTCCTGGAATGACAAAAACACTTTACATTTATCCATTGATTTCAATTAGTCAAGTGTGTGGCTGTATGTCAAATGTGTTACTAAAGTCCGGCATGGATATAGCCAGATGATGAATCCAAAAAGATGTCATTTGAACTTTCACCCAAAGAAATTCAAATGTTGTGTCGACGCAGAGGTGCTGGCATGTGTACGATAAATACATTCAATTAGAATGAATAAAACACAATAAAGCCTGGAGTCTTATTTCCATTGTGATCCTTCGATTTAATGTTATTTCAATTGAATTGAATGAGGTTTTAATGTTATTGACCATTCAGCACTGGAAGCTGTCCCCACACAATTTGCCCAGTTGGTGTCTTGTTCATTTCATACTCTGCTAATTGTCGTAGGCTAGCTTGACAGATTAATATTGAATATATCCAATTTACTGACTTGAACCTCATGTCATGTTTAACCATCACAATAAAATGGTGACAAACTAGTTATTTTATAAATATACAATTGTTTTCACATAGAAATAGAATCCATTTGTATGTTTTCACTCAATGTTCTTTGATGTACACTACATGGCCAAAAGTATGCTCGTCTAACATGTCAGTCCAAAACCATGGGCGTTAATATGGAGTTGGTCCCCCCCTTTGTTGCTATAACAGCCTCCAATCTTCTGGGAATGTGGTCCTTCTGTAGCTCAGTTGGTAGAGCATGGCGCTTGTAACGCCAGGGTAGTGGGTTCAATTCCCGGGACCACCCATACGTAGAATGTATGCACACATGACTGTAAGTCGCTTTGGATAAAAGCGTCTGCTAAATGGCATATATTATTATTATTTTGTCCCCCACTAGATGTTGGAACATTGCTGTGGAGACTTTCCATTCAGCCACAAGAGCATTAGTGAGGTCGGGCACTGATGTTGGGCGATTAGGCCTGGCTTCGCAGTCGGCATTCCAATTTATTCCAAAGGTGTTCGATGGGGTTAAGGTCAGTGCTCTGTGCAAGCCAGTCAAGTTCTTATACACCAATCTCAAGAAACGATTTCTCTATGGACCTCGATTTGTGCACGGGGGCATTGTCATGCTGAAATAGGAAAGGGATTTCCCCAAACTGTTGCCACAAAGTTGGATGCACAGAATCGTCTAGAATGTCATTGTATGCTGTAGCGTTAACATTTACCTTCACTGGAACTAAGGGGACTAGCCCAAACCATGAACAACAGCCCCAGACCATTATTACTCCTCCACCAAACTTTACAGTTGCCATTATGCATTGGGGCAGGTAGCGCTCTCCTAACATCCGTCAAACCCAGAATCGTCCGTCAGACTGCCAGATGGCGAAGCGTGATTTATCACATCCAGAGAGTGGCGGTGAACTTCACACCACTCCAGCCAACGCTTGGCATTGCGCATGGTGATCTTAGGCTTGTGCACTTCGTGGCTGAGCCATTGTTGCTCCTAGACGTTTCCCCTTCACAATAACAGCACTTATAGTTGACCGGGACAGCTCTAGCAGGACAGAAATTTCACAAACTGACTTGTTGGAAAGGTGGCATCCTATGATGTTGCCATGTTGAAAGTCAGTGAGCTCCTCAGTACAGGCTAATCGACTACCAATGTTTGTCTATGGAGATTGCATGGATGAGTACTTGATTTTATACACCGGTCAGCAGCAGGTGTGGCTGAAATAGCCAAATCAATTAATTTGAACGGGTGTCCATATATTGTTGGCATGTCGTGTATTACTGTACTGATCACAAGGAAACAAGATATTTTTATGCTAAATGTATGCGTATAATTTTTGTCAATGCTTTAAAGTTTTATGGTAAATAGTTTTTTCCAATAGTTTCAGGTCCTGGCATAAAAAGAGAATCACTGGATTCCTCTGAGAAGAGTGTCTGAGATTCGGATCTTGTCATTTGTGGCCTCGACTGCAAACAAAGGAAACTGAAATTGTCTATGTTGTACCCTTGCCTTGTAATATTTAAGGGTTTCACACTCTTCTCCATGGTGCCCCTCCTCTATGCTTTTCTCCAGAAATATGTCAAGCATTTTCTGGAGGACAGTCCCTGTCAAGTTGCTAACAATCTGAATACTCCTTCAGTGCAGTACTTCAAATTATTTTGGACTCGGTTTGCCCTCACCGAATCCAGACTGAATGGTTACCCTTAGATTTCTTCTGTCAAGACCGTCAATTTTTCCATTCGCAATCCGGATGACACCCTCTACAAACTTGAGCCAAGCAGCAGATATGCTTGTTACAGCCTCAAAGCAGGATAGACTTAAGTAATCTTGCGTAGTGGCCTTGGGTGGGCTGATGCTTTGCTGCAGATAAACAGAAGTGATCATTAACATTTGAAAATACTTGGTCACAGTGAATTGTGTCTCCTCTGTAAATCTACAGAATCCATTTTCAGGTATTTAGATGTAGGAAATAGATTGATGGCACACCCCGGTCTCATGTCACTGAGAAAATACAGCCAAATAGAGTTAAGGTTGTCTTCTCTGTGTGTGTACGTACGTGTGTGTGTCTGTTAGTGAGAGTGAGTTTATTACCTGGCATCCTTAGTCGATCTATTGTTGGTGTTTGTACTTTTCTTTTAAGTATCATTATAACAATGTTTTAAGCATCACGTCAGTGCTGCAGATTACCGGATATGACCAACTACTATAAATCTAGTTTGAATAGCTTGGTGATAAATGGCAAGATTCCAAGACTAATGCTAAACCACAGAAAGAACAATGAGACAGATATTCCACCGTTTGCGTTTCCACTCACTACCAAATATGGGAATGTCGCATAAAACTGACCAATCGCGAGCTACAAAAATAGGGCTCGCAACTGCAACCAATCTCACATATTTACTGCATATTGTTCAAATCAAGCCTGACATCAAACTTTTTCCCTCGTCAGCGCATTTGTGACAAATTGGGCAAAATCATTGCCAGAGCATCCGGTTGGCGTTTCTACTCACTACCAAATATGGTGATGAGAGGAAGTCCAACGGCCAGCAGTGGGAGAAGATGGAGCGAGATGGACTTTGGCCGACATTTATTAATTTTCTCATCAATGAAACATTTGATCGCCATACAGTTTTCTGTTTGTAAAACTAGAATCTGTAACAGAGTGGACTGCGTTTTGTAGACTTTACCCTTTGCCAAAGTTTAAAATAAATTGCATCGTTTAGGAATGAAAGGGCGCATTGAGTTATTGCACACGTGCACTTCACAGAGTAGGAGTTCCCTAACGGAAATATGCAAATAAATGCTAGAATGCACCAATAGGTTCTCACTAGCCTGTGCTTGGCCCCGCCCACCTCGCTTCTTCTGCCCACTATGATTAATTTACTCCCATTGGACACGACATGCTCGGGTCATTCTTAGGTTAGTTACAAAAAATCTTTGGCTAACCTTGTATCAGTTGTGTGGCTGTTTCTGTGTAGTGGGTGTCACCCAGTGGATAAATGGGAGAACTTTAAAAGTGACATTCAAAAATGTCATAAAATACCTATCTACAGGATATGGAGCAAGTTCCTGTACTCCCTGCTCACTCGTGACTGCACGACCAGGCACGACTCCAACACCGTCATTACATTTGCCAATGACACAACAGTGGTAGGCCTGATCACCGAAAAGACAGCCTATAGGGAGGTCAGAGATCTGGCCCGTGTGGTGCCAGGACAAAAACCTCTCCCTCAACGTGATCAAGACAAAAGGAGATGATTGTGGACTACAGGAAAAGGAGGACCGAGCACGCCCCCATTCTCGTCAACGGGGCTGTAGTGAAGCAAGTTGAGAGCATCAAGTTCCTTGGTGTCCACATCACCAACAAACTAACATGGTCCAAGCACACCAAGACAGTCGTCAAGAGGGCACGACAAAACCTATTTCCCCTTCAAGAGACTGAAAATATTTGGCATGGGTCCTCAGATTCTCAAAAGGTTCTACAGCTGCACCATCGAGAGCATCCTGGTTGCATCACTACCTGGTATGGCAAATGTTCGGCCTCCGACCACATGGCACTGTGGAGGGTAGTGTGTAAGGCCCAGTACATCACTGGGGCAAGCTTCCTACCATCCAGGACCTCTATACTAGGCAGTGTCAGAGGAAGGCCCTAAATATTGTCAAAGACTCCAGCCACCCGTCTCATAGACTGGCAAGCGGTACCGGAGCGTCAAGTTTAGGTCCAAGAGGCTTCTAAATAGCTTCTACCCCCAAGCCATAAGACTCCTGAACAACCCCCCTCTTTAATAACTCTACCTACATGTACATACTACCTCAAATAACCGGTGGCTCGTAAGTAAACATTTCACTGTAAGTTCTACACTTGTTGTAACCGGCGCATGTGACTAATAATAATTTGATTTGAAGTTCAGTATATTACATCAAGACACTGATGAAAATCAATCTGATCATGTTGAGTCCATTCATCTTATCAGTTCATTGTAGCAAGTCATTAAATGTATTTCTCAAACAAGCCCTTCTGTGTGGCATATGGTACTATGGCTGCGTTTACACAGAAAGCCAGATTCTGATCTTTTGCCCAATTGTTGAGTCTTTTGACTGAAAATTTATGGGACAGAGAATCACATCTTTGTGAAAAACAGTTTCACAACACAGCACAATGGCCAAATTATATTGGAGATTAGCCTGGGGCCATTTCCTCTGTTAAATCCTACTCAACTAAGCTTACATTAATAACATATTACTGTGCAGCTTTAAAATACTGTAGAAAATCACAGTAGGCCTTAATTCAACACAAATTACAGATATGATTTTTGCACAAAATGAACAGTTTATTTGCAACATTGAAACAGTAACATACGATTGTATAAAAATAAAGACAACTTATTTAACAAAAAGAAGTGGTTTGTGATCTGTACCATATATTTGTTTAATAACTATTAGTTTCTCCCATCGTCATCTAAAGCAGCTTTAAAATGAACCAATTCTCACAATCTGCTTTCAGTTTCTGAATAGCTGTCTAGCAAAAAAACATGTTTTCATTCAAAATGCAATTTTGGCAATATCACAGTTTTCTAAGTGATTTGAGGATTTCTGTCCAGTTAATATGCTGACAACACATAAATTATAAAAACTAAAAAGGTCTCTAAACACCAGCATAATCTTGTTCTGGAAGAGGTAAGCCCTACAGTGTCAAATCAACATCATGTTCATGGCTTCACAGACCGCAGGATTTCAAAAAAATGTGCGTTTTGGGTGAAAGAGAAAAAAGAAGAGTAAATTGGCAGCACATTCAACAGAACGACAAAAAAAAACAGCTAAATAAATAACAATAGAACATTGTACCATACAACGTGCTCCGCTAACTTTCACAATAGCGCTGCATACAAAGACAGTGGTTTAGCAATGTAGACCTGATGCTACAAAAATACTGTTAGAACAAAAAAGGCTGTTTGTGATCCTGCCTGTGATTTGAGTGGACATGTTCCTTAATAGTTAGTCAGGAGACATTTTTTTTTTGTGGCACTGTGGCAGCAGTGGTTGTGGCAGTGTAGTGATGCAGTTCATATACATTCGATAAAAATCGGCTTTCTTGGCTATTTCATTAAATACACAACAGCCTAGTCAATGGAACCTCGTCTCCAAACAACACACAGCACAGTATAATACAGATTATTATATAAGAGCAGTGAGTCATGTTAATCAGTCTGCACTTTGATTCACACAGGCTGGTATCGTACCAGAAGAAAACAGTGTCCTTTTAGTTGAGTTACCACATCAGGCCATACATACAGTCTTACTCGCTTTCATGACAGTCCACACACAGTGCTGCAGTTAGCCGTGTTCATGTAAAACTCCATGGCTCAAGAGTGACCCTGTAAAGGCTACATTGTTCTTAGGTAGAGTGGATATGGTATGTCAATAGTTAGGGTGAGATGTGGTTGACTGTGCTCAGATAGGGGTGTTGGGAAGATGCCCATTGGAGCCCCTCGGCGTGACGTTGCACACGACCCCGTTGGCTTGGCCGTTGTGTGCCATCTGCCCATTCCGCATGCCATTGCTGCATGGCGACTGACCCCCACGAAGGGCCTCCCGCTCCTGAGGGCCACCCCTCTCCGAGTCCCTCCCTGGGGTGTTGGCCTGGGGCACCGTCCTGCTGCGGCAGCGCTGCCTCACGCTATACAGCGTCATAGTTAGCAGAATACTAACGCAGCACGCTAACAGTACAGACACCACCACCAACTCCTTCAGGTAGGTTTGCCCCAGGAGCAGCTTCTCCCCTCCCCACCACTCCGCCTCCGCCTCAGTCTCAGTCTCCCCCGACTGCTCCACCCAGAAAGTAAAGTTCCTGCTGGTTCGCCTCGTGGTGACTGGAGTCTCCCTTGCTGGCGCGGTGGGCTCCGGCTTGGTCTGCTTGGGTCCAGTCAAGTGCGGAGTGAGCCATCCTCCTGAACCAGCCTGGGTGGTTGGGGGGAGCGCTGGGCTCTGGGGGCGTGTGGTCGTCATGGCAGTGGCCTGAGGGGTGGGGCTGCTCTTCTGCTTTACCTGGTAGATGGCCAGGTTCTGCTGGAAGCCGTTCTCTGTGGAGAGACACAGGTAGTGGCCCAGGGTGGCGGGCGTGGCCAGGAAGTGCAGGCTTCCATCCTCCAGCTGCAGGTAGAGATCTGGGGAGAGGCGGCTGTTGGGTCGCTCCCAGTGGCGGTGGGCCAGGCTCGAGGCCTCTGGGCACTGCAGTCGCACCACCTCATTCAGGGACACTGACACCAGCTCGCCTAGGGGAAAGGAGTCTAACAGAAATCAGGAGTCACTGACTGAGGCCCAAGCTTAGACTGAGCCAGATGCTAGTTATGGCAGTTGGCGGCTAAGCTAGCGGCTAGCCCACAAGCAAAGGCTTGAGCACACACACACACACACACTGCAGTGTGTATCTATGTTTTCATAGGTTGCATGTTTCGTCACAATATTGTTCTGAACGTTCGTTCTGGATTCTAGTCAATGCATCATCAATGAGCGCTGATTAAGATGATCAAAAGAGCATTACGGTGGCTTGGAAATACCATGACATTCAAAAGGAGGCAAATAATTAGTAGGAAAACCTTTTGTCGTCACCAGATTGACTTTAGATGCAGTATAACACTACTTAGCTAGCTAAGATCGAGGCCACCGGATTTTACCTAGCTAATGTTAGCATTGCTTGCTATTTTTGACACACTTTGCTAGCCAATGACAACATTGCCATCTGACTAAAGTTTGACGACATGATAACGCTGGCAAATGTCATCATATTTTCAGGCACTTCAGGGTAATTTAGACAAAATAGTAGTTAGCCTCCATCCAGAATGGCTGGCCTTAGCACCACTTTAGGGCACCACTATGTTGGTGCAACCTATGAACACTATCTAGCTGTACTAGTCTGACAGGATAAAGATAAGTATGAAGATGTGTGATTCTCACCTGCTTTTCCTTTGTGCAGTCCAAATCTGGATCTGGGCGAAACACACGCCTCCTGCACATTCCCTCCTTCCACATCCTGGCCTCTGTGGAAGACGAGATAAACACTGTCAGTTTGTGTGTGGGTGTATTTGTTTACGTGTGAGTTTGTGTGATTTATTCTGTGTGTCGGTCCATGCAAAGTTCCTGTTTACATTCTGGTTAACTCTATAATGATGCATAAATGTACTTTAAAATATATATATATATATATATATATATATATATATATATATATATATATATATATATAAAATTCACTGTATCAGAGATAGCGTACACAGATGTTTTGGCATTGCCGCCTTCTTCACTGTGTAGGTACTAATTATTGTATTATTTTTTAGATTGGGATTACGATCTTGTCTCATCGCTGCAACACCCCAACGGGCTCGGGAGAGGTGAAAGTCGAGTCTTGCATCCTCCGGGATCGAACCCCAGGCTGTAGTGACAGGGCAACACTGTGATGCAGTGTAAATCTTTTTTTGAATGGAAAAGATTTGTACCTACACACTGAAGGCTGCAAAGCCGAAACTTCTGTGTAGACCATCCCTGATGCAGTGAATATTATTATGTTTTATATATATTTTTTTTTAAATGAAGTAAAATTTATGTATCATCTTGGACTCATCACTTTTTTGCTTTTTTGAATTCACAGGTTAAGCAGCAACTACACTTCTGGGAGAGTGCAATGGGCTCTATAACTCTATAATGTTAAAATATATATAGATATTTTTTTTTAATGATCCAATAAAAGTATCTACTCTACCTACACCCATTAAATGTTATTCTGTTAATTCTTAAATATTATGGGCCAGTTTGAAGTCCACATTAAGCCTTCTCCTGCACTAAGAAGCATGTTCAATGGAGATTATCAATTTAAAAGTGCTTTTTAGTTGAGGAATAGTCTCATCTGTACAGGGAATACAGCCCTGAAGGAAATAAATTAATTCCACAAAATCAAATGCAACAGCCTTTATCCAAATGTCATTTTTAAACACCCAGCTCTAAGTATCATATTCTACTTGCCATGGCACATTCTAAAAATCCTTTCTATTGGTTTTGTGCCTGCTGGGTGGAGTGGTTGTAATGTAACATGAATGGGTGTGACACTCACGCGTTGTCCTGAATGCTGGTGGCGTGGGTGCAGACTTTGACGGAGGGGTCCCAGCCACAGAAGGGATCCCGGGACAGCACACACTCGGCACAGCTCCAGTAGTAGGAGCAGTTGGAGGACGGGACCCTCACCACGCCTTCTGATGAGCCCACAAACAACACACCCTGTGGGGGTGAAGGATAGCATTAGTGCTAATTCGCTAATATTAGTGTACATGGGAGATAAGGCGAGAAGCATGTTAGCATTAGTATACACTTAATGACCAATGGCACAAACTGATGATTGGGTAGTAATTACGAGAATAATTAATTGAAACTAATCTTGACCATCTTGGTTAAACCAAGGCGCTCTCAACACTGGGGTTGTGGGTATGGGGTTAGGGGTCACGTACTGAATGTAACCCCTTCAAGTGTCCGCTAAATGACCATATTTTACTTCAGTCAGAGAACAAAGATTCTCCGCGACATGGTGTGACCTTTACTTGACATGATGTCCGAAATAACTTGAGTTCTACAGCCAGCCATACTGAACCGGAACTAAAACTGTGCACACCTTGAATACATTTGTCACACTGGAAAGCTGCGTTGTGAAATACACACCCCCATACAGACAGCTTGCCAGCTTATTTATCTTGCTCGCTCTCTCCCGTGCAGTAGGTCCGAGAGAGGGGGCTTTTCGGGGTTAAAACCATGGCCTTCTCTACTGTCATGCTGCCTCGGACACAGTCCTGCAAAACCTTACCAGTTTCTGTTACTTTAGCCTACACTGTGGTGTTCAGTGTACACTTAATAGTTCAACGGTCCCAAAAATTCAACAATTTGTATTCGTCATCTGTATTTCATTATGTGTGAAGGCTGTTAGATAAACTTTGAAATATTATATGCAGTGGTAATATAAACGTTTCACAGAGTTTCTGCATGTGCAATTGACTGTGTGTCTATTCCGTGCTAACCAACCACCTCGCACTTCACAGACGGTATGAAGCCATCAAGTGACACGGACTCCACAGGCCATGTCCATCTGTCAGTCACCAGCAGATGTGACGTGATTGGTTGAGACCTCTGGGCATGCTGGTGAGGTTAGAGAGCAGATGAACCCAGCGCACGCACGCACGCATACAAATCAAATTTTATTTGTCACATACACATGGTTAGCAGATGTTAATGCGAGTGTAGCGAAATACTTGTGCTTCTAGTTCCGACAATGCAGTAATAACCAACACAGACGGTACACTGACCCCTCACCAGGGCCTGCCTGCCCCACCATACGCATCACGCGAAGAACGAGCGTGAAACTCGCTCCACTGTCGCGTGGTTCACTGTGTTATACTTTAATGTGATCTGTTCCTCAGGGGCGAGCAATTGCTTGCCTCGCTGTAAAAGGAACTGACAAGGCCGTCACGCATGAGGTGACCAGATGTTTGGTTGTGGGGAAGGTTGAGGGAAGAGATGACAGGGGCAGTTCATCTAAACAACCTCCTGAGAGCTTTGGCGACAGGGGGATTCACAGTTTGCATCATGCACGGTTGAAGCACTAAAGTTAAGTGCCAGCCGGTTCTGAATTAAAATTTTATGTGACAGCGAGGCAAGGGTAAAGTGGAATGAGTACCTAACTTGAGATGGAGAATACCTAATGACTAGAACGGTACCTTTGATTTGGAAAGCAGGAGGTTCTTCACTGCCTGAGGCTGCTCGAAGACCTGGATCTCCTCAATGATGTGGGCACCCTTCTCCAGCAACACTGCTTTGTGGAGGTAGCCCGATTCTGAAAGCAAGCATGAAAGAAATGACTAACACAGTAATGGTCTGCACATGCATACATGTACTGAGTAATACAGTCATATTTAGGCCGATTCCAGTTCAATTGCCTGCCACACAGAGTTAAATACATGTCCAGTACCTGTGAGCAGGAAGAGAACGGTGAAGTCCTTGCCGTTGGCGGCCTGTACTCTCTGGGAGACCACATGGCTGTAGCGCTGGTCAGGTGACACCATGGTCAGGCTCCGCCCCACAGGGTGTACGCTGTCGTCTGCGAGGAAGTTTTCTTTGACAAAGCGAAGGGTGTTGTCTGAGGCATTGTGCAGGCCACACTGAGACGAGGAAGAGACATGGGATTGAGCCAGGCACAGCTATTGAGATACATCCAGTTGTGTGCCAATTGGCTGGTATGGGAGTCATCCACAACAATTATATTAAGGAGTTTGAAGAAAAGGAAAACATTTGCATAAAGAAGACTGCAAAGTCTTAACTCCAATATCACATTTATTATTCCAATGTGTGGAAGTATATTCTTACTGAACGTCAAACCAGGCCATGCTTATGATATAAGGCAGTGGTATTCAAACTTTTCCAACAGGGACCCCATTTTTTACACCAAGATTTCTGGAGACTCAATTCCCCCCCATCCAAATCTAATGACAACTTTAAAATCTGTCAATTTAGATTTTTACAACAACAAATAACCTTCAATTAATTGCATCTTCATCTCTTCAACAAAATGAAAAGAAACCAATAAATACATTTACTCAGTAAAATTCTATCTTTCAAATTATCTGTCTCAAAAAGGTTAAGATAACTACAATCTGGTAGCAGCGAATTTTGTAAAAACTTGAACACCTTTCTGAAATGCACTCCCATACAATAATCTGTACTCTGGTAAATGTTTTACCACTGATGTAAGGCATGGCTGATTTAATCCTCAATACAACACAATATGTCAAGACATCCAAGACAAATCAGAAACATTTACCTCGGCAAGGCATTCTCCCAGCATTGTTTTGTCTAGAGAAGTTGTTTTAACTTCTTATGTATATTTTCCTTTCATCCAACTTCTTAGAAGGTCAAATTAGCTAACAAGCCAATTTATTTCTGCTAACCCTCTGGGGATCTCTGTCATTCGAGACGGGGACACAGCTTACCTCTCCCGGGTTGGCGACCTTCTCCTGAACCCGCATGCTCCATCGAAGCGTGTCCCGATTCAGAACCTTGTAGTTGCCTGCGAAAACCGCTTTGATATCGCCAAGGCGGAACGCACACACTGCCGACTGCCCTGAGTTCACCGACCTAGTAGTGCACAAACATCAAAGACACTTGCGGTCACAACCACGCTACAATGTGGTAGCAGCTAAATTTGTAAAAACTTGAACACCCTCCTGAAATGCACACGTTTCAAAAACCCTCTACATACCAACCAGTCTTTCTTCTTTTTTAAAAAAGTAGTCTTATTTGACAAATGTTTTTCAGAGAGGGATTCAAATAAAATGTAGAGTTCAATACTGAACTAGCCAGGTACAGGTAACTGCCAAAATAAAGGAAACACCAACATAAGTGTCTTAATAGGGCGTTGGGGCACCACGAGGCAGAACATCAACGCACCTTGGCAAAGATTCTACTAGTTTCTGGAACTCTGTTGGAGGGATGCGATACCATTCTTCCACAAGAAATTCCATCATTTGGTGTTTTTTTTTTTTTTACGGTGGAGCAAAATGCTATCAGGTGCCACTCCAGAAAGTGTTCCCTTCAGTGGCGTGCATTCATGAATGCCAAGTGTAGCCACGCTTCCCCAAAAAAACGTATTAAGAAAAACATAAAATAATGTATTTCGTCTCTCTACGTTTCATAATTTCCTTCAATTTGCAAGAGGCTGAATATATATATATATTTTTAAAGGGGGTCCAGTTTGGACATGGCGTCACTCCTATCAAATCGCTTTGAGAGCATACCTAATTTACAAAAACAACTTGATTTGTTGCATCTCATTGTGTTGTTGTTCTTCAGTGTTTATCTAGCTAGCTAAAATTGTCCCTATCCTAAATCGCCATGGATGTGGTTTAATTTAATTCTCTCCGTACTGTCTGAAAATGTCAGAAACATTAACTTGCTTGACCATACTGTAGGTCATGTAACTGTTTGTTACATGTAATATGCTATGTGGACTCCACCAAACAGATGTTGCTCTCCGGTTTTGTGATGAAACGAAGATGTGGTTGAATTTACTTAAGGTATATGAACTAACAGGTTATAGAGCAAACAACGCAATTATCACAATACATAGGTTGTAATCTAATACATAGGTTGTCATCTTTTTTTGGGCTTCACCAGTGATTTTACCTACACACCACTACTGGTTCCCATAAGTGTTCAATTGGGTTGAGAGCTGGTGACAGACCTGTACATATCATTAGGACCTGCTAACAAGAAACAGTTGCCATTCCTACGGGAGACTGTCAACAGATGACTTCATCCCATTCATAGAGTATAGAATGTGTAAACTACTGACCACTGAGAGCTGAAGATGCCGAAGAAGAGGGTGTCGTCCACTGGGGCGCCCTCAGGTGGCGGGAGGGTGACGATGTCCTGGATGACGTTGTAGGGCAGCTCGTTGTCAGACTGGCACAGGAGCTGGGCTTTGGCGAAGGTGGTCCAGCGTCGTTGCAGGGTACGCTGGCCCCCGACGTCACTCTGGGACAGACAGGAAATGGTTGAGAGGATTTACCATTAACACGGATCCGCACACACGCAGGCGTACAACCACACAATCGATGATTTGCAAACACACAATAATGCATCTCTTAGGGTCTTTACCGTGCAGACTTGGGCGATGCGAGATACAGTGAACTTGTCAATGAAGTCGTACTCCCGGCCCACCTCGCTGAAGAAGAAATAGATCTTCTCTTCGCTGGGGACGAAGTTGGAGCTGATGAAAGTGGGATCTGGAGAAAAAGATTGAACAATTGGCTAGACTAATTGAGATGAGTGCGTTACTGAAAGCAGGTGAGGAAAATGTATTAACGAAGGAATCATTGGAAAGTATTCCAGACGTATTGTTTAGGAGGCTTAACAACACCAAATGACTTATCATTCAACGCTTGCCTAAAAAAATCGAGTGCTTTAAAATACCAGTTTAAATATAGAAGTCAAAATGTACATTTCCTTTTAGTTGGATTTCTGTGGAAAAAGTTACTTGTAGGTATTTCTCCCTCTAACGTATTGCTAAATATCCTATATATGTAAGAGTCTTGGGGGTGTGTGTAATACATCATGAGTAGATTGTTGAAGATACGTACCCTCCAGCCAGCCCAAAGTGTCGTCCAGCTTCAGATCAACATGGCCGCCCTCGCTGAGGTGGCGGGAGATGACCGGCCGGTTTCCCATGTAGTCCGCTACCGTTCCGGTGTACAGCTCTCCATCTAAACACACACACGCACACAGTGAGTGTCATCCAGTACAAGCCTCTGTGTGCCTCAAACACGTGAATCTGAGTAAACATACAGGAGAATGACATAACAGCCAACAAGTTCAAGAGTGCAATGATAGTTGTACTGGCTTTGGATGACAACAAGGTCATGGTAAGAGGAAAGGAAAATGATTGTTGTACAGTCAGTGCATGTAATCATTATGTACTGATGGCCTTCCACATCAAGACAGGTTCTGTCAAGACTTGATATATATTGCGAGGAATACAAGATGTTGATTTTTTGTTTTTAAATACATTTTACCCATTTTTTCTCCCCAATTTCGTGGTATCCAATTGTTTTAGTAGCTACTATCTTGTCTCATCGCTACAACTCCCATACGGGCTCGGGAGAGACGAAGGTTGAAAGTCATGCGCCCTCCGATACACAAACCAACCAAGCCGCACTGCTTCTTAACACAGCGCGCATCCAACCCGGAAGCCAGACCAATGTGTCGGAGGAAACACCGTGCACCTGGCAACCTTGGTTAGCGCGCACTGCGCCCGGGCCCGCCAGAGGAGTCGCTGGTGCGCGATGAGACAAGGATTTCCCTGCCAGCCACACCCTCCCTAACCCGGACGACGCTAGGCCAATTGTGAGTTGCCCCACGGACCTCCCGGTCTCGGCCGGCTGCGACAGAGCCTGGGCGCGAACCCAGAGTCTCTGGTGGCGCAGCTGACGCTGCAGTACCTTTTGACTGATTGTGAGAATCTCTCCCCAGCAGAAACTGTCTCCAACATTGCAAACATCTGGGCCTCCTTGGTGGCGCCACCAAGGAGGCCCAGATGTTTGCAATGTTGGAGACAAATTCTGCTGGGGAGAGATTCCCACAATCAGTCAAAATTAAAAACGGCAAGTGAAATCACAATCTTGAAAACATAAAATGTTAATTATGGCCATTGGCAGATTTATAGGCCTGATCAGGATACATATGCAAAACTGCTGCCCACCCTCCTGTAACGCTGGCTAGCAGTCACATGTTGCCCACATAATGATAAAGACATCAGGCCAAGGATGTATTGACAAGAGGATTATCAGCGTCTGCTCTTCCTCTCGCTCACACAATCACAGATTAAAACAACACCACGTTATCATGGCAATCTCCACCACCTTCACGCACACTATTCTTAACCCTACAATGAGACGGGACAAATATGATGACATCGAAGAGACAAAGAAGTTCACACGGATCCCTATCCCCCTAGGCACTCCTGTAGATCTGAAAGGATTGGATTGGTTCAAGCAATATGTTAATTGCTTCATGTTGCCTTCTCATTGGTTGGGTTAATTTTGTTTGCAATATAACTCAGACCTGTCAAATCCTTTCAGATCTCAGGAGTAGACACCAGTATACCATGGCGTGCATGATATCGTTGGTTCCGTTCAGTGCATTGAAAGCGATTGGGTTGAGTGATTACATTGACTGGAGCTCCGACCGCAACGGAACACTTCCTGAAGAATGTGTATGTCGTCATCGTCGCCCTTTGTCAAATTACATTTCCTTATTCGTTTGGCTACCCCCTCCACTTCCTGTGAATCATCTCTTACCGACGGTGATGGCAGAGTTACGTTGGTAGGGGTCGTAGGGGCAGCGACCTCTGCCCTCCTCTGGCTTTCCGCTGGGGCTCGTCACCAGGGAGAAAGTCTCGGAGTTCTGTAAGGAAAAGAGCAGAGCAGGGTCACACCAAAGGTCATGACTCATGAGGAAGCCTACGTTAATCTGTGTTTAGCACAGTTTTATCTAAGACCATAATAGTTAGACCTGCTACACTGGACACTTCATTTTCTGCTGAGCATATGCCAAGAGTAACACCCTCCCCCGCAGTTAATTAATCCTGCTTCAATGGCTGTATGAGCGAAGCGTCCTTTTAAAGCGTGACATTAGGCTTGGAGCCTATTTTCTGCCAATTGAAGATCGGCTCATGAGGATAAATACTTGATTAAGTGGCTTGAGCTGCCAGTGTAGCTGCTAAAAACCTACAAGTGTTAAGACTACTAGAGACCGTAACCTCTCATGTAAAACCTGGCTAAAATGTAAAAATGACTAAAGAAACACGTGCTTCTTTGATGCTAAAGGATGCTTAATTCTAGCTAAGTATATGAAGGAGCAACCAAATTGTCTTTATCTAGATAGAGATAGAGACAAGTGCAGCCCAGTCTTGGGAATCATTATATGTGAGGGATGTCCTGTCTGAGTGACCTGGCAAGCATTGGCTATGCGAGTGTAGACGAGCAAAGCTGCCAGCATCAACATGACCAGAGTTAACAGGCTGGACTGGTGGTCACACGAGGATCCAGCCTCTTAAACATTATCACACAGAAATGCACGCGCACACACACACACACACACACAGTCTCAGCCCCTGGGCATCACACTCAGGGGGCGAGCCAGCAGAGTATGAAAACATTACCGGGACTGGTTGTTGAGCTCAGTACCACACACACATAACCGGATTAAGAAATGATCCACTTCATGTGAAGCACCGGCACGCACGTTTCTGAGCAAAAAAAAATGACCTACAGCCGTGATGTGCTTGGCACTAATGTCGTTGCCATTGAATATCTAATATGGGTTTACTGTACAGCCCATGACCAAGCACCATTACCCTCTTAAGAGAGTTGGAGAAGATACTCAGTGGGTGGGAGAGAGGAAGTGATAGACGGAGCAAAAAACAAATAGAGAGATGGTGAGGGAGGCAGTGACGGAAGGAGAGAACAAATAGGGATAAACAACCAATAAAATAAGCTTGAGACAGTGATAAATGCAAGACTGTGTGGGATGAATACCAAAACCTGTTAAGTTCCTGGCCTCATCACTATTTGCCCTTGAGTACACTGCATCATACATTTGGTGACGATAAAGCTTGTTCTCATTTGAGTCTGGAGTATGAGAAAATTATTTCAAGAAAATAATCTATGTAGGTGTGGGTTACAATATACTGTACAAATGTATGTCGCGGCAGTAAGAGATTGGAGTCAAAGAAAGACGGAGAAAAGAAGAGAATCTTACGACGTAAGCGCAGCGTGGGCTAAAGGCGAAGGTTCCACAGGCGTACATGTGCGTGGAGTTGAGGAACTGCAGCACCCGGATGAAGTTGGGACAGTCCATCTGAAGGGGGGACAAGATGGAGACGGATAACTTTAAAAAAAATAATAATAATAATAATAAATTAAACAGTGCAAATAACTAGGTACAGCTCCTAGAAACGAGAGTCCGGGAAGAGATGGAGAAAACAAAGGCAGGTTAATGTTGGAAAATGGTTTCCTAATCCTGGTCCTTGAGGTACACTGTGTGCTACTGTCCGTCACTCCAGTCTACACAATACTCTTGTTCTAGGAATTGTAGAATTTAAACTTTGGCCAAGTTTGATACAGTTGAAGCAGGAAGTTTACATACAGTTAGGTTGGGGTCATTAAAACTCGTTTTTCAACCACTCACACAAATTTCTTGTGAACAAACTATAGTTTTGGCAAGTCGGTTAGGACATCTACTTTGTGAATGACAAGTCATTTTTCCAACAATTATTTACAGGCAGATTATTTCACTTATAATTCACTGTATCACAATTCCAGTAGGTCAGAAGTTTACATACACTAAGTTGACTGTGCCTTTAAAGAGTTTGGAAAATTCAAATGGGTTTTCCAAATGGACAATGACCCCAAGCATTCATCCAAAGTTGTGGCAAAATAGCTTAAGGAAAACAAAGTCAAGTTATTGGAGTGGCCATCAAAGCCTTGACCTTAATCCTATAGAACATTTGTGGGCAGATCTGAAAAGGCGTGTGCGAGCAAAGAGGCTTACAAATCTGACTCATGTACACCAGCTCTGTCAGGAGGAATGGGTCAAAATTCACCCAACTTATTGTGGGAAGCTTGTGGAAGGCTACCCAAAACGTTTGACTGAAGTTATTAAACAATTTAAAGGCAATGCTACCAAATACTAATTGAGTGTATGTAAACCTCTGACCCACTGGGAATGTCAGTAATGTTTTACTAGGATTAAATGCCAGGAATTGTGAAAAACTGAGTTTTAATGTATGACTATGGTTTATGTAAACTTCTGACTTCAAATGTAGGTGATAGCCAAGCCAAATAAATAAACCTCCAAAACACAATGAACATCCAGAACCAGAACTGGGTGACCCTGCAACAAAGCTAATGTCAGTCTGTCGAAAGATAAAGGAGAGCCACACACTCCAGCTCAGATGCAAAAATATTTATGTCCAACGTTTCGACAGACAAGCGGTCTTCATCAGGGTATAGTGACAAACACTGCAGGATGACTCATTTATATAGTGTCAAAAGACACACAGGTGTCCAGTCATGGCTGGGTGTGGCCTGATATCATTGGTTAATTCTCATTAAAATAGCATCCAAAATCATAATGGATAGCGTACGATCATCAATACAATTTGGCTACATAAGCCTACAAACATTTACAATATCAAAATCACAAGAATGGCTTCAGATCAAAGTCTACGTTGAGTACGAAGGGACCAAGGGTCTTTAAATTAAAGATCCAAGCAGCCTCTCGTTTCAACAATAAATTGTCGAGGTCACCCCCTCTCCTAGGGTGGGTGACATGTCCGATGCCAATATAACGTAGAGACGTTAAACCCTGATGAAGGCTGCTTGTCTGTCGAAACGTTGGACAAAAATATTTTTGCATCTGAGCTGGAGTGTGTGGCTCTCCTTTATTTTAATTTTATTTTACCCACTTTTCTCCCCAATTTCGTGGTATCCAACTGTTAGTAATTACTATCTTGTCTCGTCCCTACAACTCCTGTACGGGCTCGGGAGAGACGAAGGTCGAAAGCCATGCGTCCTCCGAAACACAACCCAACCGCACTGCTACTTAACACAAGCGCGCATCCAACCCGGAAGCCAGCCGCACCAATGTGTTGGAGGAAACACTGTGCACCTGGCGACCTGGTTAGCGTGCACTGCGCCCGGCCCGCCACAGGAATCACCAGTGCGCGATGAGACAAGGATATCCCTACCGGCCAAACCCTCCCTAACCCGGACGCTAGGCCAATTGTGCGTCGCCCCACGGACCTCCTGGTTGCGGCCGGCTGCGACAGTGCCTGAACGCGAACCCCGAGTCTCTGGTGGCACAGCTAGCACTGCGATGCAGTGCCCAAGACCCCTGCGCCATACGGGAGGCCCTTCTTTATTTTTTTAAAGTGTTCCACTACGCCAGCCAGCACCTCGCCTAAATAGGTGTGCATTTCTTTCGCCTCTAGATTAGTCTGCCTACAGATAGCAGGTAAGGGGGAGGAAGCACCGTGAGCGCTGGTAACCCTGATCCTATTACTTAGTTTAATGGAGCCACATGTGGAGGCTTACTTCATGGAAGACTTGCATTTACAATAAGCCATGGCAGTTCCTTGTTTCTGCCCCAACAGCGGTCATTCTGATGAAGGCCATTGGCGGCCGAAACGGCATGTTTTTAACTTGAATTAAGATCAATTGGGAAGTTTTTATTGCGACCAGACCAGCTTGCTTCGCATCATTTCTTTATCCCTTTGTAAGATATAACTTATCCTAGCTCCTTTCTCAATCCTTAATCATGGGATATGGGGCATGTTGGTAATTATGACACATATTTACCTTTGTGCATAAAGCTGTGTAAGGTACCGTCGTGTAGAAGCTCTCGCATAACCTTTGAAGAGGATCAAGTCTATATTATATAATGGAATTGGTCTTTGTATGCATGGCCATTATGGTCATCTCTCATCTGATTTATACTATGGCTGTGTATAGAATGGCTTTGTTTGACCGGTCAGAGGAAGATGTGTCAAATGTAGCTAAGCCCATTGCATGTGACGCAACGTCAGGGGTCGCGTTGAGAGTTCATAAATCTGCATTTTCAAAACACAGACCGTCCCAAAAAAATCTGGGTTTTAAACGCTTTTCACCTGCGTTTTATTTTGAATGTCAACAGTTTTTTTTGTCTTCAATAGAGTGATCAGGGGCGTGCAACTATAGTTTTTCTTCACAGTAAATACATTAGTACAATACATTCGGCAGAAAATAGCTTCATCAGATGACAACAGAAGTGCAAAGCTATTTGGCTAGCAGCTACACAAGTAAACGCGTTCACAATTGAAAAGCAAGGTCTTTTTTGCTAAAACTACGCATGGCCATCATATTTCTAAAGTTCATCAAAAGAAAGTAGGCATTTACATTTACTAATGTTTTGCTTGAAGTTAATATGGCAGTTTACCAGAGAGGGTAGGATACACAGAAAAGTACCAGACAAAAGTAGCGACACTTCAGTCACAGTGCTGTCTGCTAAACGAATGCCTGTTTGTGAATTCCCATCCAAGTGGAGAAGTGCAACTGAAACCCAAAGTTAGTCTGATGCTGAACAGAATTTACAATAAGCATTTTAGATCTGTGTTTACAAAATGCAGCAAGACATTTCATCTTCTGTGATAAATGGAGATTTCTGAGTTAACAAGAACACTACCTACAGGTCCATAAATCTGCTAATCCCTATTGGCTAAGACCATCTTGTATCAACTTCCTCCTTTCGTATTGCAAACACATTGACAGCCAGGAAGCCGGTGTAAGTTATCCAATCAATCAAATAGCAAACAAAGTTCCATTAGGGAATTACAGTCTTGCTGGGGTGGATGGTAGTGGAATGCAGCGACAGCTGTGCCTCCGGTGAGTCATGTTTATCCTCCCTAAGACCGACCCGCTTGCCCAGCCTTATATCGCCCCACCTACTTGCTTTGTCATTTATAATTCTAACGTATTAAGTTATTATTTAAGCTCTAAAGTTCAAATTAAGTGCGATTGAAAAACCTTGCGATATTCATTGCCTGTCCAAGACCAAATCTAGGGGGAAAACACTGTCCGCATGTGGCATTAATAACAACAAATGGGTGGATTGTATGATCCAGGGTTAACTTGCCTTTTTCTTGCCCTTCATGGAGCATTCGTCCAGGTCCTTCTCTGAGGGGGACCAGTCCAGCTGAGAGAAGGATGAAGGGAGAGAGGTCAGTGTTCAGACTTGAACCAGCTGTGTTTGTGTTTCACATAACAACCGCTGAACTAAACCACCGGAGGGGGACATTTTCTGCAGCATAGACGAGCTCCAGGCAGTGTTGAATATTTACCAATAGAAAACTGCTGATCCGATATAGCCTGCATTAACTGTAAGGCTGAAGTATTTCCCCACAAAATCTGGTGGTCTTATGCATGAGCTTTAAAGCTTATGGGGTCTATAAAGCTTCATGAAGTCTCATAGAGCTCGTAATACAACGTTAATAACACGGGTGTAAATGTCAACCCCGCACCTTGCTCCTCATCACAATGGCATCCTCCTGGCTGACATCCAATGAGAGAACTGCGTTCCGCGCTCCCACAAACAGAGTGTCGCCGTCATCGCTTAGCAACAGTGTCGTGGTGTTGCCGACGTCCGAGCTGTCGAAGTGGCTGAGACACCTCCCGGGTGAACCTGTTAACCAATAGATTAAAGTGACAGGCATTAGGCTTCCCTTTCACATTCAAAAGAAAGCGCATACAGGTACACCTGGACCTTCATATAAATCAAGGAGTGTCATACGGCTCAGATAGTTGGAACATGGTGTCAGCCCCACAGAGGTCGTGGGTTCAAATCCCGCATATGCTATCCATGTTGAATTCGAGTAGCTAGTAAATGGTCTAAAAGAACATTGGCTTAGGCCTACATTTTCAGCAGCAGAAACGTCAAATCAAATGTTATTTGTCACATGCGCGGAATACATACGTACAGTGAAAATGCTTACTTTTACAAGCACTTAACCAACAATGCAGTTAAGAAAAATAAGTGTTAAGTAAAAAAAATGAATTAGAAAAGATATAGATATATATATTACACTGCTCAAAAAAATAAATAAAGGGAACACTTGCGAGACCATGTGCTGGTGCGGTTGGCCCTGGGTTCCTCCTAATGCAAGACCTCAGGTGGCTGGAGTGTGTCAGCAATTCCTGCAAGAGGAAGGAATTGATGCTATGGGCTGGCCCGCCCGTTCCCCAGACCTGAATCCAATTGAGCACACATGGGACATCATGTCTCGCTCCATCCACCAACAGACTGTCCAGGAGTTGGCGGATGCTTTAGTCCAGGTCTGGGAGGAGATCCCTCAGGAGACCATCCGCCACCTCATCAGGAGCATGCCCAGGCGTTGTAGGGAGGTCATACAGGCACGTGGAGGCCACACACACTACTGAGCCTCATTTTGACTTGTTTTAAGGACATTACATCAAAGTTGGATCCGCCTGTAGTGTGGTTTTCCACTTTAATTTTGAGTGTGACTCCAAATACAGACCTCCATGGGTTTATGTATTGGATTTCAATTGATAATTTGTGTGATTTTGTTGTCAGCACATTCATTCAGATCTAGGATGTGTTATTTTAGTGTTCCCTTTATTTTTGTGAGCTGTGTATATATATATATATATTTTTAAAGAATTCAAGAACAGCAGTAAAATAACAGTAGAGAGGCGATATACAGGGGGTACTGGTACAGAGTCAATGTGCGGGGGTACAGGTGAGTTGAGGGAATATATACATGTAGGTAGGTAAAGTGACTATGCATAGATAATAAACAGAAAGTAGCAGGGGGGAGGGGGGTCTAGACCGCTTGCTGTGCGATAGCAGAGAGTACAGTCTATGACTAGGGTGGCTGGAGTCTGACAACTTTTAGGGCCTTCCTCTGACACCACCTGTTATTGAGGTCCTGAATGGCAGGAATCTTGGTCCCAGTGATGTACTGGGCCGTACTCAATACCCTCTGTAGAGCCTTGCGGTCGGAGGCCGAGCAGTTGCCATTACCAGGCAGTGATGCAAACAGTCAGGATGCTCCCGATGGTGCAGCTGTAGAACTTTTGAGGATCTGAGGACCCATGCCAAGTCTTTTCAGTCTCCTGAGGGGGAATAGGTTTTGTCATGCCCTCTTCGCGACTGGCTTGGTGTGCTTGGAATAGAGGTCGACCCATTAATTAGGGCCGATTTCAAGTTTTCATAACAATAGGAAATCAGTATTTTTGGACACAGATTTGGCCAATTTTTTTTACACCTTTATTTAACTAGGCAAGTCAGTTAAGAACACATTCTTACTTTCAATGATGGCCTAGGAACGGTGGGTTAACTGCCTTGTTCAGGGGCAGAATGACAGATTTTTACCTTGTCAGCTCGGGGATTCAATCTTGCAACCTTAGGGTTAACTAGTCCAACGCTCTAACCACCTGCCTCTCATTGCACTCCACAAGGAGCCTGCCCGTTGCGCGACTGCAGTAAGAAGCCAAGGTAAGTTGCTAGCTAGCATTAAACGTTTTTTATAAGATACAATCATAATCACTAGTTAACTACACATGGTTGATGATATTACTAGTTTATCTAGTGTGTCCTGCGTTGCATATAATCGATGCGGTGCGCATTCGCGAAAAAGGACTGTCGTTGCTCCAACGTGTACCGAACCATAAACATCAATGCCTTTCCTAAAATCAATACACAATAATATATTTTTAAACCTGCATATTTCGTTAACATTGCCTGCTAACATGAATATCTTTGTGTCACTTCTCTTGCAACAGAGTCAGGGTATATGCAGCAGTTTGGGCCACCTGGCTCGTTGCGAACTGTGTGAAGACTATTTCTTCCTAACAAGGACAGCCAACTTCGCCAAACGGGGGATGATTTAACAAAAGCCCATTTGCGGAAAAAAAGCACAATTGCTGCACGACTGTCCCTAACCATAAACATCAATGCCTTTCTTAAAATCAATACACAGAAGTAAATATTTTTAAACATGCATATTTAACTAAAAGAAATCCAGGATAGCAGGCAATATTAACCAGGTGCAATTGTGTCACTTCTCTTGTGTTCATTGCCCGCAGAGTCAAAGTATATGTAACAGTTTGGGCCGCATGGCTCGTTGCAAACTAATTTGCCAGAATGTTAAGTAATGATGACATAATACTGAAGGTTGTGCAATGTAACAGGAATATTTAGACTTAGGGATGCCACCCGTTAGATAAAATACCGAATGGTTCCGTATTTCACTGAAAGAATAAACGTCTTGTTTTCGAGATGATAGTTTCCGGATTCGACCATATTAAATGACCAAAAGCTAGTATTTCTGTGTGTTATGTTATAATTAAGTCCATGATTTGATAGAGCAGCCTGACTGAGCGATGGAAGGCAGCTGCAGGCTCGTAAGCATTCTCTCAAACAGCAATTTTGTGTGTTTTTTATCAGCAGCTCTTCGCAATGCTTCAAGCATTGAGCTGTTTATGACTTCAAGCCTATCAACTCCCGAGATTAGGCTGGTGTAACCAATGTCAAATAGCTAGCTAGTTAGCGGGTGCGCGCTAATAGCGTTTCAAACGTCACTCTGAGACTTGGAGTAGTTATTCCCCTTGCTCTGCATGGGTAACGCTGCTTCGAGGGTGGCTGTTGTCGATGTTGGGTGAATTTTGACCCATTCCTCCTGACAGAGCTGGTGTAACTGAGTCAGGTTTATAGGCCTCCTTGCTCGCACACACTTTCAGTTCTGCCCACAAATGTTCTATAGGATTGAGGTCAGGGAATTGTGATGGCCACTCAAATACCTTGACTTTGTTGTCCTTAAGCCATTTTGCCACAACATTGGAAGTACGCTTGGGGTCCTTGTCCATTTGGAAGACCCATTTGCGACTAAGAAACTCCTGACTGATGCCTTGAGATGGTGTGGATATATTGAAGCAACATCTTCTATCATCATGATGCCATCTATTTTGTGAAGTGCACCAATCCCTCCTGCAGCAAAGCACCACCACAACATTATGCTGCCACCCCCGTGCTTCACGGTTGGGATGAGGTTCTTCGGCTTGCAAACATCCCCTTTTTCCTCCAAACATAACAATGGTCTTTATGGTCAAAAAGTTATATTTTTGTTTCATCAGACCAGAGGACATTTCTCCAAAAAGTACAATCTTTTTCCCCATGTGCAGTTGCAAACCATAGTCTGGCTTTTTATGGCGGTTTTGGAGCAGTGGATTCTTCCTTGCTGAGCAGCCTTTCAGGTTATGTCGATATTGGACTCGTTTTACTGCGAATATAGATAGTTTGTACCCGTTTCCTCCAGCATCTTTACAAGGTCCTTTGCTGTTCTGGGATCGATTTGCACTTTTCACACCAAAGTATGTTCATCTCTAGGAGACAGAACGCCTTCTTCCTGAGCGGTATGACGGCTGCGTGGTCACATGGTGTTTATACTTGTGTACTATTGTTTGTATAGATGAACGTGGTACCTTCAGGCAGTTGGAAATTTCTCCCAAGGATGAACCAGACTTGTGGAGGTCTACAATTTTTCTGAGGTCTTGGCTGATTTATTTTGATTTTCCTAAGCAAAGATGCACTGAGTTTGAAGGTAGGCCTTGAAATAAATCCACAGGTACACCTCCAATTGTCTCAAATTATGTCAATTGGCCTATCAGAAGCTTCTAAAGCCATGACATCATTTTCGGGAATTTTCCAAGCTGTTTAAAGGCACAGTCAACTTAGTGTATGTAAACTTCTGACCCACTGCAATTGTGATACAGTGAATTATAAGTGAAATAATTTGTCTGTAAACAATTGTTGGAAAAATTACTTGTCAAAGTAGATGTCCTAACTGACTTGCCAAACCTATAGTTTGTTAACAAGAAATGTGTGGAGTGGTTGAAAAAAATAGTTTTAATGACTCCAACCTAACTATGTAAACTTCAGACTTCAACTGTATGTGTATACATTCTTTTTGAAATCGGCACAGAGCTTCACTATGACAGCTTTGTGTTGAGCGATTGCGAAAGGTGCCTGTGTATGTGTGACATTGAGCTGACGAACAATGCACAAAGCCACTTCCTGCTTTGGGCAGTATTTCTGGTGAGATGAGATCTCGGTTTTATAAGAGATAAGAGATTTGGAGTGATGTGCTAACACAACAGCGGAAACATACATATACCACTGCTCAACCATACGGCCAGCTATTGAATGCATTCACAGAAACACACAGTCCTGACTCAAACACGGCCAGAGGTGTTCAAAACACATGCACGCACACAACCCTTAAACTTCACACGCAGGCCTCGATTTAAACACAGCACAAATGCATGCGTGTATAGTGATCTATACGTGTGGATGCCTGACAAGTACATCAGTGTTCTGAATTGTTCTAACACTTCTGCTTACTGAACAGAGGCACTTGCCACCCAGAAAACTGTTATGATCTGTTACAATACCTCCTGTACCTCCTGTCAAGAGAGAATGCGTAAGCCTGGGGCGTCAGAAGCTAATACTAGAGCGCCATGGGCGTTACAGACGACAAAACATTGACAACATTAATGAGACTTGAACAGTAAGTGCTGTGAGTGAACCCAGAAAACAGCTTTAGGCAATTCCTCAAAACCAGTCAACAGTCAAATGGATTACATTGATTAGGCCTATTTCACACTTTTCACAGAAACATTTTTTTTTTTTGAAGACTTGTGAAGGCATTCGTTCTGCTTTCGCATGGCTTCCCTGGGTTCACAGCTGTCAGACACACACGGCTGGTGGACAGGACTAGTTCCGCGTGAACTCTGAAGGGTAGTTTTTACAACAGTACAAAGTTTGGTGAAATATGGGTTTACTCTGTATGAGCTGCAGTGAAGACAGCGGGGTGGTTTGACTGGTTTGTGTCATTGTAGCAGAGAGCTTGGGAACCATATACATCGACCACTATACTCAGCACCCTAGAATCAATGCAACGATCATACGACTGAATCATAAAGACGTTAAAATTATGCTTTTGAGAAGTATTCTCTTCAAGTCTTCATTTCCTTGCATTGAAAGCAAGTTCTACCTCTGGGTTCACAAAGGTTCCCTTAATATTTTTGAGCAGTGTATCTTTTGAACAGACTACAACCCTACATGAAAAATGTGTGATTCCAGTTGAAAAAGTTGGTGTTAATGTAGTCAACACTTGTCATTAGGCCCCGGTCAAGGTTGCTTTTGCCACCCCTCTCTAGTTGAACACTGGTTTCATTGTGTGCAAGGTCACCTTTCACCACTCCGTCCTTCTCCAAGCTAGCAGGAGACGTCTCGCAAAAACACCAGCTCAGCGATCAAGGTAATTGTTTGTCCTCCATGCCCACCCCACCTATGAAGTGGCTCTTTCCAGGCCCTGGGCACACAGTGCTCCTTTGTTGTGGAGGTCATGAGAAAACCGCTTCAGCTTAGGAGTTAGTGGAGAACGTGAAACAGCAAAAATCGACTGTTGCTTGTTTGTCTGGGCAAGGCCTCCTCCACACGGCCTTACTCAGGACCCCTGTGAATCCCTTGCCAAGGTTGCTGGAGTTCACATTTCACTTGAACGGTTGCCAAGGACTGTTTGCTTTACTCCTCGGGCCTCAGGAGACTTGGATCTGTGTGAAGTCATGTTCTGCAGACTGTTTGTCTCAACGCGTGCCTGCAAGGGTGTGGAATCTGTGATGATTAATCTGGCCATGCATGGGTGTGTGTGTGTGAGAGAGAGTGCAAGAGAGTGACGTGTTTGTGGGGGACATCAGTCAACATTCATACCCCACCCATCTGAGCGTAGAGGTACTGAGGTGGTGGGAGAAACTTCCAGTGTGCCGTTTGCCCACCCCAGGGAGAGAGAGATGTGCGTAGTAATGATGAGTGTGGTCTATGCTTCAACGGGGATGTGCTTCTCCACTGGGATTCTCCCTCACAGAAGTGGTTGTGCCAGGAAATGGGAGGATGGCAATACACATTCATTAATTAATTACATTATTCAGGGGTTTTCTAGGGGAGAGAGAAGCCAGAAAATCCACTCACTTTCTTTTGGTATTTTTTTTGTCTTCCATTAGTTCACTGTTGATGCAGTCCTAAAATGTTGTGCATGTCAACAATCAAGTTTTCAAGATATAGGGCTTTCAAAAACCAGACTGTAATGTGGCAAGTTACAAATAGCTTTTTGACAGTACTATATATTGAAAACTTGATTGCTATTTTGTGACTGCATCAGTGGACTAACACATTTTTTTTTAGAACTCCTAGACATGAAAGTTTGATATTTTACTATTTCAAGTGAAGTCAGTGTGACTCTAAATTTAAACTCATCTCTTTAGACGATATCCTGCCCCATTTTCCACTCCAGCTGAGTTGTGTTAAAATACTTGTCTGAAAGGCACCACCCCCTCACCTCAGGGTCTGATATGGGTCGTCTCTCACTCGGATGCTCAGTTTTGGTTAATCCAGGAAGAACTGGACTCGGGCCAAGCCATGTGTGTTCCAGATCTCAGTGCTGTGTACACAAACGAGGGCCAGACTCGAGGTTCGACAGTGAACATTTGATCAGCACCAATCATGTTAGATTGTTGGTTTTGACTAAACACGTCTCTTCGCAGCCTCCCAGGCAAAGCCATAGACAGGGGTTCCCAGACGTTTATGGCCGGGACCCCATTTTCATATCAAAATTGTTAGGTAGTCAATTGCCAATGTTAACTTATTTAATTGGGCCTATTACAAATCAGTCTGACAGTAATTTTGAAAGTATTTCGATCCGAAGGAAGTATGGTTTGAAGTGACTGAAATGCATCAGAAAGGTTTTGTGAAGTTCAGAAGATCATCAGGCAATAATGGTGTATGATTTTCTTCAGTATGTAGCTACACTACAGCAGCAGCTACTCTTCCTGAGGTCAAGCAAAATTAAGGCAGTTATACAATTTTAACATTACAGAATTCATAACACACTAAGTGTGCCCCCTCGGGCCCCTACTCCACTACCACATATCTACAACGCAAAATCCAAGTGTGTGTGTGTGTGTGTGTGTGTGTGTATAGTGCGTGTATGCATGGGTCTGTGCCTGTGTGTTACTTCACAGTTCCGCTGTTCCATAAGGTATATTTTTACCTGTTTAAAAAAAAATCTGAATCTACTACGTGCACCTGATGTGGAATAGAGTTCCATGTAGTCATGGCTCTATGTAGTACTGTGCGTTTCCCATAGTCTGTTCTGGACTTGGGGACTGTGAAGAGACCTCTGGTGGCATGTCTTGTGGGGTATGCATGGGTGTCCGAGCTGTGTACTAGTATTTTAAAACAGACAGCTCAGTGACAGCTTGTTAACACCTCTTACAAAAACAAGTAATGAGGAAGTCAATCTCTTCCACTTTGAGCCATGAGAGATTGACATGCATGTCATTAAAGTTAGCTCTCGGTGTCCATCCAAGGGCCAGCCGCGATTCCCTGTTCTAAGTCAACTGCAATTTTCCCAAGTCCCTCTGTGGCACCTGACCACACGACTGAACAGTAGTCCAGGTGCAACAAAACCAGGGCCTGTCGGACCTGCCTTGCTGATAGTGTTAAGGCAGAGCAGAGCTTTATTATGGACAGACTTCTCCCCACCTTAGCTATTGTTGTATCAATGTTTTCACCATTAAAGTTTAAAATCCAGGGGTACTCTCAGGAGTTTAGTCACCTCAACTTGCTCATTTTCAACATTATTCATTACGAAATGTAGTTGAGGTTTAGTGAATGATATGTCCCAAATACAATGCTCTTAGTTTTGGAAATATTTAGGACTAACTTATTCATTGCGACCCATTCTGAAACTAACTGCAGCTCTTTGTTAACCTCTTTCAGCTAGGGGGCAGTATTTTTATGTTTGGAAAAATAACGTTCCGAAAGTAAACGGCCTATTTCAGGCCCATATACTAGAATATACATATAATTGACATATAAGGATAGAAAACACTAAAGTATCCAAAATTGTCAAAATATTGTCTGTGAGTATAACATAACTGATATTGCAGGCGAAAACCTGAGGAAAATCAAACCAGGAAGTGGCTTCTATTTTGAAAGCTCCATGTTCCATAGCCTGCCTTCGCTCCATTTAAAGGGATATCAACCAGATTAATTTTCCTATCGCTTCCTCAAGGTGTCAGTCTTTAGACATAGTTTCAGGCTTTTATTTAGAAAAATGAGCGAGAAAGATAACATCGTGTAGTGGATAGATAGACGGGTGTTGATTATATTGATTATATTGATTGATTATTTAAAAAACGTTTGATATGTTTCTGTGGACATTACAGATACTATTTGGAATTGTCCTATGCATTTCTGAACATAACGCGCCAAACAAACAGTGGTATTTTGGATATAAAAATTATCTTTATGGAACATTTGTGTAACTGGGAGTCTCATGAGTGAAAACATCCGAAGGTCATCAGAAGGTAAGCGATTCATTTGATTGCTTTTCTGATTTTCGTGACCAAGCTACTTTGATGCTAGGTGTTCATAATGTTAGTCTAGTGATCGATAAACGTACACAAACGCTTGGATTGCTTTCGCTGTAAAGCATATTTTCAAAATCTGACAACAGGTAGATTAACAAAAAGCTAAGCGGTGTTTTGCTATAATGCACTTGTGATTTCATGAATATAAATATTTTTTGTAATATTATTTGAATGTGGCGCTCTGCAATTCAGCGGTTGTTGATAATTATCCCGCTAACGTCAAGAAGTTAGGTGTTGCAGTCATTTCAGTTGCTGTAGTAGCTGACGTGTATAGTGTCGAGTCATCTGCATACATAGACACACTGTTCTTACTCAAAGCCAGTGGCATGTCGTTGGTAAAGATTGAAAAAAAGCAAGGGACCTAAAACAGCTACCCTGGGGAATTCCTGCTTCTACCTGGATTATGTTTTTAGAGGCTTCCATTAAAAAACACCGTCTGTGTTCTGTTAGACAAGTAACTTTTTATCCACTTTATAGCAGGTGGTGTAAAGCCATAACACAAGTTTTCACAGCAGCAGACTGATCGATCATGTCAAAAGCTGCACTGAAGTCTAACAAGACAGCCCCCAAAGTAATTTTAACATCAATTTCTCTCAGCCAATCCTCAGTCATTTGTGTAAGTGCTGTGCTTGTTTGAGTGTCCTTCCCTATATGCGTGCTGAATGGCTGTTGTCAATTTGTTACTGTGAAATAGCATTGTATCTGGTCAAACACAATTTGTTCCAGAGGTTTACTAAGGGTTGGTAACAGGCTGATTGGTCGGCTATTTGAGCCAGCAACGGGGGGGGTTTTACTATTCTTTGGTAGCGGAATGACTTTAGCTTCCCTCTAGGCCTGAGGGCACACACTTTCTAGTAGGCTTAAATTGAAGATGTGGCAAATAGTAGTGGTAATATCATCCGCTATTATCCTCAGTAATTCTTCATCCAGATTGTCAGACCCCAGTTGCTTGTCATTGTTGATAGACAATCATTTTGTCAAAGATATCGCCAAATTTGTTAGAAGAAGAAAAAAATGCTAGTGGCAACCGGAGGTTACAGACGTAACCCCTGTATAAAGAACCAACACTGCCATAGATCCTTCCCCACCCCCTCATCCTCAAGCAAGGACATAGATCCTCACCCTACCCCACCCTAACTCCACCCAGCAGCTGTAGGCTCAGGCTGGGCCAAGAGGTACTGTATTATGGAAAAACGCAACATCAGGTTTTACTCACTTAAAGGAATATCCACTCAAACTATAATTTTGGTATTTTCTTCATTAGTCCACTGTTGATGCAGTCACAAAATAGCAATCAAGTTGAGCTATAGGACTGTCAAAAAGCTATTTGTAACTTGCCACATCATTACAATTCGGTTTTTGAAAGTCCTATATGTTGAAAACTTGATTGTGGAGATGCACAACATTTTGGGACTGCATGAACAGTGGACTAATGGGAGGATAAACACCAAAAGAAAGTTTGAGTGGATTATTCCTTTAAGCCAACTGTTTCAGTGTTTCTTTCTCATGTTGTTTTTCTCTCACTCACATTTGCTCTCTTTGTCTCTCACTTTTTTCCTCTCCCCCCAGACATTTTCTTTCACATCCTCTCACACTCATTCATGTGTATATTCATGTGTATAGCCACACTCATCATTACTGGGCACATCTCCCTCTCCCCGGGGTGTGCAAAAAGCACACTGGAAGATTCTCCCACAACCTCAAAGTTCCTCTACACTCAGAACGAAAGTTCACAAAAATACACAGGTCTTTCTCAGTCTGACTGGGGTGGGTATGAATGATGTCCGTTGGCTAATGACCCCCACAAACACGCCACACACTTGCACCCTCACACCCATGCATGGTCAGATGAATCACAGACTCCACACCCTTGCAGGCACGCGCTGAGACGTAAACTCTCCGCAGAGCATGACTTCACACAGATCAAGTCTCATGAGGCCTGGGGAGTAAAGCAAACAGTCCTTGGCAAAGGTTCAAGTGAAATGTTGTCCACAACCCATCCAAGCTTGGCAAGGGATTCACAGGGGTCCTGAGTAAGGCCGTGTGGAGGAGGCCTTGCCCAGACAAACAAGCAACAGTTGATTTTGCTGTTTCACGTGCCTTCAGACAGGTATTTTAACGCAACACAGCTAGAGTGGAAAATGGGGCAGGATATCGGCTAAAGAGATGAGTTTACATTTAGAGTCACACCGACTTCAATTGAAATAGTAAAATAAACTTTCGTATCTAGAAGTCCAAAACATCTGTGAGCTCCTTACCTGTGAAAACAAACGTAACACGTCACATTGTAGAATTTGCCATGCGAGACATTTGACAGAGGGTGTGAATACTGTATTTACTGACTACGGTGTTGCTCTATGGGTCATGTCTCATGGGTTGGTTACTCATGAATGAGCAATGGCTGGGCTACTGTGTGAGCAGTCACCCATTTAGAAAGAGCGTGAAGTGGGGGGTTGCGCAACACTGCAGATAAGACCTATCATCCTGGGGATTGGGAGGGATCCTTTCCATTACCTGTCAGCGCGCGTCATCGTCCCTCAGCTATCTGGACACACACACAGGGGTTCACGGCTCGCCTCAGTGAGGAAATGAAGAGATCTCAGTGGAAACTAATCCTAAGAGATTATTTTCAATCTCACACTGAACACAATTGTGGATACAGGACTCATGTTTCTCTTGGCATTTTGATGCCATTTACAATCTGAATAGCTACCGTGATGGACATCCATTTGTAATGATCTCAACACTTGTGTGATTCCTTGTGTCACACTCCAATAAAACGTCATTCACTAAAACGTGTGTGTCTATAAAATGTGTGCGGGTGTAAGCGCACGCATGTGTACACAATTCCTGTTCTACATGTTGCGCGATGGCTACTACATTGGTGGCTGGCTCCAGCCGACTGAGGCCCCACTGTCTGAATCCAAGTGGTTAAGTAAAGCCTGATGGAAATGGAGATGTGCGAGTTTGCAAGCAGCAGAAATGTACTACCCGAGGGCATTTCCTCAAGACCAACGAGACGAGGAACCCCAAAACTCCTCATGTCAACAACAAAAATGAGTGAGTTCTGTAAAGTGATAGTCAGGTCTTCGCCGACGGCCAACAAACACTATTCTGTAGAATTCTAGACAGCACAGAGTCTCGGGTCACAAGGAGTTTAGCTTGTAAACGTGGTTGTCTATCTCAACCATGTCTCTTGGCTCTCACACTATCAAAAATGTGTTTGTACTCATTTAGCTAACAGAGAGTGAGCAATTTAACTACAGCAGAGGTAGACCAGATATTGTGGTTAATACGCTATGCCTGGCAAACTGGGAGAAAAGCATAAACTACTTATTATACTGATTTGATCACAGGTCTAACATACTGTAAGACAAACCGCTTTGTAAGTTAGGCGATTCCTGTACACAATCTCCAATAACGCAATGTTATTGTGAGAAAATAGGACTACAACTAGTGATACACCGATATGACATTGTTGGCCGATACCAATAGCCAATATTTTCCTTTCCAAAAATACCCGATACCGATATTACATTTTTTTTTTTACAGCCTTTAAAAGCATTATAGTACAGTTAAAATAGTTGCACACACACACACACTACACACTAACTGACCAAAACATTATTTTGTAAGTATTTAAGTATGTCCCCATCACTTACTTGCTGTGCTGTTTCATTGTTCAGTCTCAACCAGGATTTCATCATACATGTCAAGCAGTGAAGTTTCAGCTCTGTCTACCCCTGGCCTCTCTTCCCCAGTGCGCACTGTCACTGTGTCCTTTTCCATATTGTCCAGCTGTGTCTAACATTTCACGTAAACCCTGTTTCTGGTCTGCATCGAAGTAGCGGTCCTTGTACCTAGCATCGAGCATGGTGGCCACACAGTAGAGGCTCAGAGAGAATGCAACCGAATTGCTTGTTCACAGCCTCTAGTAGAGTACTTTTCCAAGTTAACCCGATGGTCTGTGTTGGCAGTTTTGCTGAGCAGGTGTTTCAATGCCATGACAGGGTATCATGTCTGCTGCAGACACAGTTGAGCATATTTCTCAAGTCAGTTTTTCGAATGGGACTTGGATTGTTCATGTTTCCCAGTTTAAAACGTGCTCTCAAATGCCATCGGAATGGCAGCAGTGGTATGACAACCAGCAAACACTTGAGCATGCAATACAGCTTTCCTCAGTGCGAAATCCTTGTCGACCCACTGTGCTGTCAGTAGTAGTTGCAAAGGGCTGGAAACTTTCCATGAGAAGTCAAGCCCTGGAATTTGGAGAATTTTGCTTAAATTCATCAAAACAGTTAGCTTATAACAGTGAACCATTTTTGTGGGATACACATAAGGCAATTCTAGGTCTTGTGGCATACTTTGGTTAACCTATCCCCAATTCAATAGAATTGCAACCCTCTGCATGCACAGTGCATTCTTCCATCACATCTACAGCGGATTCTTCAAGATCTTGCATAGTAATGAGATGCTATTGAGCCCACACTACTACACTGTCAGCCAAGGACTTACATGCCTTCGGGTAAATTTAGATTACAATTACGAAAAAATATATACAGTATATGTGTATTTAACTAGGCAAGTCAGATAAGAACAAATGCTTATTTACAATGACGGCCTACCGGGGAACAGTGGGTTAACTGCCTTGTTCAGGGCCAGAATTACAGATCTTTACCTTGTTGCTGGATCGAATCCCTGACCTTTCGGTTACTGGCCCAACGCTCTAACCACTCGGCTACCCGCCGCCCCACAATACTGGGTGGGGTGAATATATTTTATATGACATGATTTTTTGTGAACTAGTAAACAATATCGGCTAGTTAGTTTTTGCTATCATGTGGGTTTTTAGCTTGCTTGAGCCAGCTAACTGAGTGTTAATTCACCTGTTCCTATACACGTTTCATTTAAAAACACATCTTACAAAGGAGTTGTTTAATCTAACTGCTTAACTATTTATCCGTACATGGAATTGTATTTTTTATTTGATGTGTGGAGACATTTCACTGCAGCAAATATAGTGAATTCTGTGCCAAATCATGTGAAGAAAGCAACACAGATGAAGAATCATCTGGCCAAGTGCATAACGTTTCCTCAGCGCTCACAACAAGCAACCTCTGACAGAAGTCCCTCTATTTCTTTTGAGGTGAAAAGTGAAAATGATGAATCAGACACCTTATCGAGGGCAACAGCTCACGGTCCTCCTGGAATCAGAAGGTTTTTTTTACTCAATTTTTACTCGCAATCTTGCGAGCTGTGTATGCAACTGGTTCACTGATGCTCACAGGCAATGTGTATTGGAAGAGATTTCTGAATGTTCTTCGCCCAGCATACACCCCTCCAACCAGTCAAGCTTGATCTACTCATTTGCTGGATGCAGAGTTCAACAGAGTTCAAGTGAAGTTCAAGCAAATCATAGAGAAAGCAGACTGTATTGCAATCATCTCTGATGGGTGGTCGAATGTTCTTGGGCAAGGAATAATTAACTACATCATCTCCACCCCTCAACCAGTATTCTACAAGAGCACAGACACCAGTCTCTACATTGCAGATGAGCTGAAGGCAGTCATCAATGACCTTGGACCAGAGAATGTATTTGCCCTGGTGCCAGACAATGCTGCGAACATGAAGGCTGCTTGGTCTAAAATGGAGGAGTCCGACCCTCACATCACACCCATTGGCTGTGCTCCTCATGCATTGAGAATCTGCTCCTCAACGACATCATGGCACTGACAAAAAATGATGGCTCTCTTGTAGAGTCTAAGGAAATGGTTAAGTGTGTGAAGGGTCATCAAGTTAAAGCCGCAATCTACCTCACCAAGCAAAGTGAGAAGAATAAGAGCACCACATTGAAGCTGCCCAGCAGCACCCGTTGGGGGGGTGGTGTCATCATGTTTGAAAGGTTCCTGGAGGGGAAGGAGTCTCTCCAAGAAATGGCCAAATCACAGTCTGCCGAAATGGACAGCCCCATCAAGAGGATCCTCCTAGATGATGCATATTGGGAGAGAGTGGTAAGCGGCCTGAAACCTATAGCAGCAGCCATTGCACGGATTGAGGGAGACAATGCCATCCTGTCTGATGTTCAGACTCTGCTTGCAGATATAAGATAAGAAATCCGTACTGACCTGCCCACTACACTGTTGCTCCAAACAGAGGAAACTGCAGTTCTGAAATACACTGCTCAAAAAAATAAAAGGGAACACTAAAATAACACATCCTAGAATCTGAATGAATGAAATATTCTTCTTAAATACGTTTTTCCTTTACATAGTTGAATGTGCTGACAACAAAATCACAAATTATCAATGGAAATCAAATGTATCAACCCATGGAGGACTGGATTTGGAGTCACACTCAAAATTAAAGTGAAAACCACACTACAGGCTGATCCAACTTTGATGTAATGTCCTTAAAACAAGTCAAAATGAGGCTCAGTAGTGTGTGTGGCCTCCACGTGCCTGTATGACCTCCCTACAACGCCTGGGCATACTCCTGATGAGGTGGTGGATGGTCTCCTGAGGGATCTCCTCCCAGACCTGGACTAAAGCATCCGCCAACTCCTGGACAGTCTGTGGTGCAACGTGGCGTTGGTGGATGGAGCGAGACATGAGGTCCCAGATGTGCTCAATTGGATTCAGGTCTGGGGAACGGGTGGGCCAGTCCATAGCATCAATGCCTTCCTCTTGCAGGAACTGCTGACACACTCCAGCCACATGTGGTCTAGCATTGTCTTGCATTAGGAGGAACCCAGGGCCAACCGCACCAGCATATCGTCTCACAAGGGGTCTGAGGATCTCATCTCGGTACCTAATGGCAGTCAGGCTACCTCTGGAGAGCATATGGAGGGCTGTGCGGCCCCACAAAGAAATGCCACCCCACGACTGACCCACCACCAAACCGGTCATGCTGGAGGATGTTGCCCTCCTACGGCTTCCTCCACGTCTCCTGATGTACTGGCCTGTCTCTTGGTAGCGCCTCCATGCTCTGGACACTACGCTGACAGACACAGCAAACCTTCTTGCCACAGCTCGCATTGATGTGCCATCCTGGATGAGCTGCACTACCTGGGCCACTTGTGTGGGTTGTAGACTCAGTCTCATGCTACCACTAGAGTGAAAGCACCGCCAGCATTCAAGTGACCAAAACATCAGCCAGGAAGCATAGGAACTGAGAAGTGGTCTGTGGTCACCACCTGCAGAACCACTCCTTTATTCGGGGTGTCTTGCTAATTGCCTATAATTTCCACCTGTTGTCTATTCCATTTGCACAACAGCATGCAAAATTTATTGTCAATCAGTGTTGCTTCCTAAGTGGACAGTTTGATTTCACAGAAGTGTGATTGACTTGGAGTTACATTGTGTTGTTTAAGTGTTCCCTTTATCTTTTTGAGCTGTATTCTTGTATTCTTCGTGGTGTCATGACGTCATCTAACTATGTTATATAGATATGCACGTCAGCTTTGACATCGGTTTTGCACATCAGCGTTAAACTAGACATCGGACCGATGCCGGCATTTTTAGCTAATATAGTCCGAATATAACATGCATCCCTAACTACAACCAAACTAAAGCAGCAGGCAGGTCTTAAGGCATCAGCCTGCCAGGCTCTCTTGGTCATCTCAGCCACAGGTAGCAGAGCTAATCACCTTTACGAGTTGCATGGGAGGAGGGGGACGTCACAGGTTTCTATTAAGTTCCCTAAACCCCTGCCTGGCGCCAATCCTCAAGTGATCTCTGAAAGGAGAAAAGACACTGAAGCAGCTGTGTCTACATTCACCTCTCAGGAAATGATCAAAGATCAGCACCCCAGACCCTAATCCCAGGCCCTACACATTCAGCATTGGTGGAGATGCTGATATTGTGTCCCTAGATGGAGGAAGTGTTGTCAACTCTAACTTAGCATTTGTGCTGTATCATTGAGTGTGGGAAAATGGGTCTTGAATGGGGTGTTGGCGATTGTCTATGAGAGTGGGCATTTTTCCAGGAGTTCAATTCAGGCTTCCCGCGAAAACTAAAAGCTTACCCTTTTCACACTACTGAGCTATACTGCATCGGCCTGTTGTTGGAACCATTCTGAAAAGGACAATGTGAGAAGATGCTTCCAAGCCAGCAAAGAACGGTTTGGGTGGGCACAATACTGTGAAAAGGGTATGAGTGACCCTACTTGTACTATTCCTGTGTAACACATACACACACACACAACCTTATCTGATACTGTGCCCAAACAACGGAGCTATTCATTCCAGGCCACAAAGAAAACAAAAGGCTTCACCTACATCAACAAATATATCAACTTTCATCATTTGTCTCCTCAATCAGGTGATCTTCGCTTCCTTTTCTTGTAGACGGACCCCATTTGGGCTTCCGTTTGTGTTATACAGCGGGTCCTCTTAATGTGAACTCAAGGCCCTATAAAAGCAAAACGGAATCACAGAGTCCAGACATTCAAATGGGATTCAAACAACATACTGAACTTAGTAGTAAATCAACTAAAATGTATTGAACCTATTAGAAGAGTCATTCATTGTAAATCATAAGACATGAACAAAATGCATCAGTGACTAGTATTTTCCTTCAACTTTCTGAAACGGCACAGGAATGCCTGTGTGTGCATGCGTATGTCTACACTGTTTAGCGGTTAGCGATAATGCTAATGATAACCTTCTAGCAGATATGGAAAGGCTTTCCCAAATACCTTAAACGTTAGGCTACTTTGTAGTTACGATTGTTTGCATCAATCCAGTGGCCATTTGTTTTGCAAACTAGGCAATCACATGAGCGCTACAGAAACATTGCTAACCAAACAACGGCCTCTTTCTGGTGTGCACTTGCATTAAAGGGTAACTACACCCAAAATCTACAATTTTTTCTATTTCTACCAGACCTCAAAAGTAAGTTCAAGCATCGTTGTGGATTCAAAAAAGTACATGGGATGTTCAGAAAAAAAAAAAAAACGTTTTACAGAAACCTTTAAAAACATAATTAAGAAAATAAAATATATATATATATATATAAATGTGTGGGGCCCTATGACATTATAGGACTTGAAATTGTTTTCCAAATTGTGCCAGTGTCCACATCTTGTCCCGTAATATTTGCAAGCCAAGGGCCTGTTCGATTCCCTTCATGACACTGCAGACTATTTCCTTGTTTTACTGAGTAGTTCTCGGCAACTCAATATTTAGATTCGCACAACACTTCCGATGTTAAGTATAAATCCATTAGGGCCTCGGTCACAACAGACAACACAGCTTTTAAATTAACCACAAGCCATAACCTGGAAAGATAAAAGGTAAATATTTGTGTGTGATACCGTGCATAACGAGATATTTGGTTAGAAATGGCATTTTCAGTACAAACTAAGGCAGGAACAGTGTTGTTATACAAACAAATGGCCAACAGTGGATGCTATTTACTTTATGTTACAACTTCCAAAACTCAAAACTGGAGCAAACAACTGAAACAGTTTAAAAACCATATCACAGAAAAATATATTTTTACCCAGGCCCTTAACGATAGTAATGAATACAAGCTTTGAAGACGATGCAACCAAACAGTTCAACCATTGTGATGTCATCTGCTGGCTGCCTCGTTAACCATAATGCTTGTCCCATTAGTAGATCGTTAGTTGGGACAAAACTCATGAGCTTTTCTTAAGACCTCAGAGCAGTGCTTCGTACGAGAGACAACGTAGCATCGGTTCAGCTCAACTTTCATTCCCCTCTCCAGAATATCCACAAATGATGTATCGCAACAGACCTGGAATAGGCTCACGTGGGACAACTTTGGACCTAGCAATACAATGTGCACATAACCACAGCACCACCATACACAGACGACAAAGATTTGGATTTTGATTCATTCTTGAAAACGGACTTAACTAACACGACTTAAAGCTGAAACTCCCTCACCAAGAGAAATGATTCGCCTCGCTCGTCAGTCACGATCGCATGTCCACCCTGTTTGCGCTGTTGCACTTCTGACCTTTCGTTGGTCCTGTTGAACCTCCATCTTGTCATGTCAGGGATGCAGTTAATACCAGAGCTCTAATAGTGACCACCATAACAGAGATCAATACTTACCCAGCCATTGCAAGTCCTTACCATTTTCATATCACGACAAGTACGGGAGCACTGTTAAATTGGACTTGTAAATGTCTGTGGACTGGGTGGGTGTCTTCAGCCCAAGCATGGGCACGACAGGCAAGCATTCTCACAAAGAGTGTCTTTCTGATCTGTTCTTAAGTCAAAAAACACAAATCCATAACTAGACAGTCACTGGAGCGTATCACAGCTGCAAAGTACTTTGCTTTAAGTGACTGTCACTTCATTTCAAGACAGTGAGACTAAATGAACGCATTGAAATCTATCACTCCATTTCAAAGTTCATATTCACAATCGAGGAGCAAACAAGATCATAAAATGTGTGTTCGACTTACCCATCGGAAAGGAGACCCGGGGGGTAAGCCTGGCCAAACACACAGCCATAACCCATAGAATGACCACGATGATAGAGAGTAGGCCTTGGTGTTCCATGATGACCCAAAGAGCAAAATCAGGGCTAGGGAGCTAGCGTCAGGCGAAAAGTGGCTGGTGCTTGTCTGAGATGTCAAACACTGGGTCTGTGGGGGCAGCACCGATGCAAAAGCCACTTCCTCTGGTCTCTGGAGCCAGCCGTCATCGCATCTGAGGGAGAGAGAAAAAGAGAGAGATGGAGGGAGGGAGGGTCAGAGAGAAGAGCAGTACTCCCTTAGCAAAGTGGAGTTGTGGGTGGATAGAGAGCCTGCATGCAAGGGAATGACTCATTTCTCACGAGAAGAGGGGGGAGAGGCCACTTCCTCTAACACAGAGTTTCCCCAGACTCGGTCCCAGGGACCCAATGAGGTGCACATTTTGATATATGTCCTAGCACCACACAGCTGATTCAAATAACCCACTGATCATCAAGCTTGATCATTTGAATCAGCTGTGTAGAGTTATGGCAAAAGCCAAAACGTGGCCCCATTGGGTTCCAGAGGACCGAGTTTGGGAAACGATGCTCGACACTACGAAGAAAAACCACTAGTGTGTTTGAGCATTATAGATCATAACTTAGCTTATAAGGCACCATCAACCTGACGGTTCTTTAGTTCTGTCATGTGACAAAGTTAAAATTATCGAATAAGTTCAGAAAAACATATCCAAAATCAGTCGTCACCAGTCTGCATTAAGAGGAATAAATTACTTCAGACGAGTACAGGCTCTTTAGTGGAAAACATTACTAGAAACCTCATGGAATATCCTAAATTAAATTAAATGATTCATACGGTACAAAATTCAGTCATTTCGGTTATAACTAGAGAAATGCCTGACAAACTGATTTGGGACTTAATCACTTTGAAATTGCGTTTGACATACAGAACAACACGGGGGTTCAGTGAGGAATACACATAAGACCTACTCTACACTAGGTTGAAAGGACCTACTCTACACTAGGTTGAAAGGACCTACTCTACACTAGGTTGAAAGGACCTACTCTACACTAGGTTGAAAGGACCTACTCTACACTAGGTTGAAAGGACCTACTCTACACTAGGTTGAAATGACTGCTGCTCATAACAATATGATCCTTTTAAAAGAAAATTATCTAGTGAAATGCATTACCAATATGTTCATTGATATCTACTGTGCAAGGTAATTAATGGCCATGTCAAATCTATTTAAATTAGTCTAATTCAATTTTTCCCAAAATTACTTTTTCTTTGTTTAGTTTTTCCAGGTTTAAGATTGTTCCTGTTTATTCAGGTTTTTGCTCTTAAAAGCATTTCATGTTTTCAAGTGATCGGCGTTCAAGCAGGTAGAAATCCGGAAGGTATGACGTAGCACCGTGATGAAGTTAACAGGAACACAACTTTCAGATTACAAACATGTCTGTCATACATGTCAGATTTCAATACTGGCCGATGTCATAAGTAGGGAGGAAGTCATCTCTCGAATGAGCCATTGGTGATATTTTAGCAATATTCCTACCCTGAGAAATGTGTAATTTAAAAGGAGGGTCTAGCACATCTTTCCTATTTGTCTACCTCTTTAGTCCAGGGTGCATTGCATGGTGCCGTTGCCAGAGATATTATAGAAAGGAGCTAGAAATTCAATGAATGAAGGAACGTATAACGTCCCACACAGCATAAGTTCACCTTGTCATGCTGCGTCACGCAGTTGCTAAGCTAATCATCATGCAATACCTTCTCACAGTCGGTGTATGTGTCGAGAAACATGTCTATTTTCGTTGAATGTACGTAATGTCACGATTAGGTTTGCATATTTTGGGGAACATTCAGAGGTGGAAACTTCCCGTGGAATTAACGGGAATATGCTAATTGTAATTTTTATACCATTTAAATGTTGATGTTTTTTTGCATTGGATATATTTACCATATCATATGGAGACAGAAACATAAACCTTTTACCTTATCATAAGTAGACAATTGCAAGTGATAAAATCCTTCCAATGGAAACCAAAAAAAACTATTTAGTTACAAACTGAAATTTAATTAAATGAGTTGACTCTTCACATGGGATGATTTCACTGAACAAAAGGTAATATTGAATGATCCCCAATGATCCATCGCAACGTTTCAATCCTCAAAAGTATACCTGCCCTTGCGAATGTTGACTCTACTCTGAGGCACAACTATCTGTAGATTGAACATGGTGAGATTGTAGAGTCCTAAATGGATAGCTGTAAAATCACCTAAATAAAGTGCATTAACTAGCTACGCTACATGCTGATATTGTGTGCAGCTACGTTTGCTAGCTAGCGACTTAGCTAGCTAGCCAGCCATCCCATAGAGCATTCCATTGTGGATTTTATAGTAGACAATATCTGCAACAGATCTCCACAATGATTTTCCATGTTGCTACCAACCTTATAACGTAAAAATAAGAAAACTAATAAAATCACAAAAAATATTGTTGTCGGTGTTATCTAACACTGTGCTTCAGAAGGTTGAAGGCAAATGCAATTTACGCAATAGGTTCATGTCTTATGATATTCTTGGTCATAATCATTTTAGAATATATTTTCTTCTAAATTCTATACATTTCAAATATTGTTGAATTCTGTTTCAATGTCTGGATTCCGCGTTCGACATCCAGGATTTTATAGGGCCCTACTTAAGTAAGCTCTACACGGCGAGGAGCCCCCATAACTCCATAGACGGTGCCAACTCTGTGTTGGGTCACAAGGCCAATCAAGAACAGAGTCCACCCCTGTCAGAGTGGCATAACAGGATTACCCAGATGCTGTAGGCATGAGGATTAGCACAGATATGTCAGACTTTACCTGTGGCAATGAGGACAGGTTGAAGTCTCAGGCTGTCTAGACGGAAGCACCTCGCCAACAGATCTCATCATTAATCTGAGTAATCGTTCCAAGACAATCTACTGGAACTATAAATGTACCTGCCATTCATCCCTTCATCTGTCTTGCCACAACCCTTTTGGAGACTGTTTTATCTAACTCGAATAGGTCTAATATAAAATGTACAATATTTTCACGACATCTACTACAACAGCCATTTGTCCAAAATGTGAACAAGCATAGCCTAATTAGCCTACTCTTGAACATGCACACATACACATTCCACAGCAGGTGTGTCCTTAGTTAGTCTTTTTTTTATTTCACCTTTATATAAAGTACATTCACCTATGTCAGGGTGACCCATCTTCTGGGGGTTTCAAGGTTTCCTTCTGTAGAATGAAAACATCCAATTCAGTAGCTACTAATCTCCCTATTCCAACAAAACAAAAAGCACATCTCAAACATTAATTCACCAAGGGGTTAAAAGTTCAGATTGCAGAGCCTGTTTGTGATCTCCTTGGTGGTCAGTCTTTGCCTCTCTAGGCTTCTCCAATTGTCTCCACCTTGGTTTCTCTCGCAGTGTCAATCTCTCTTTCTCCCTTTCAGTTTCTCTCTCCCTCACCCTGTTTATACCTTTCTGGGCAGTATAGTGAAGGACGCTCTTATCTCGTAGGGCGAGATATACGCTGGCGATGCTGCATTCCTGCAGGGCACTAATAGAAAACAGAGCGTTGTGTGGGGGATCTTACAATTATCAGGGACCAGCTTTTGCAGAACCGTTTTTTCAGGCTTGGTAGACCAGGTTACATCACTGGAAAATCTGGCTGTTTTTTCCATCACCTAGATTGAGCCTGTACTCTGGGTCATTGGTTCCCAACAGTTTTCATTTAATGTACCACCAACTGAATTTGACTCTCTGGAGTACCCACTATTGTGCATTTTACCAGTAAGTCTAAGGTCTAATGAGTCTTCTCAAATGCCCCCTGTGGCTAGACCACATACCCCCAAGGGTCCTAGTACCCCTGGTTGGGAACCACTGGTCTGGGATATGCACACATTGATGACATTTGAGCGTTAACTCAATGTACATGCATTGAGTTATTATACTTGAGTGATAAAGTAGAAAAACTCACTGGAATCATTAAGACTACTAGTCCATGACCATCAGAATAAGAAGGATTAGGGACGCCAGCGTGTCCATGCGACACCTCCAGCGTGACAAACATGTGACGAGAGGAGCCCTGCTGTCACTATAACCCACATAGCTCAAGGATCTCTGGGTCATTCCTAGTGTCTGCACTGCACGCTGGGTAGGAAAACAGATACCATTTTGAACCATTTCATGTGTCTGAGGGTACAAAATCTGTCTTCCCGGCGGGCCCAAAGAGGAAATCAGGAGCACTATAGGCCTACTGCTGGCCAATCGGACGGCTCAGAATAGTGTCTGCAGCAACGTAGCAGGCATAAAAGAAAGCTACAGAAAAGTTGATACTGTGAGATTTCAAAATGTTTAAAATCATGACAAGAGATAACTGTCAACACATATGGCAAAGAGATTCCGTATGTTCATGAAAGTTCATGTTTAAATTTCTTACTCAGTAGGAAGGTGCATCTATAGGCTTGCATTGTTATTATTAGCGGCTTGGGTCTTCTTTAATATAGATGAATATTTCACTTTCTCTGTTCATAGGAGTAACAACATGAATTTGTGCATGATGCGGTGCGCCTCGAGTTTCACTAGCAGCTGGAGGACTGTGTACCTTTTTGGTTAGTAGAGTAAAGGGAGAGTGGAGGGATGTTGAGAGGCGAACCCTCAGTCTGCTGCTTTCTCCCTCTGCTGAGAATGACCAACAGATGCAGGCGCCATCAGCACAGTAAAATAAAAAGCAAATTATTTTAAAAAGTATGAGTGAGCAATGTCCCAAACAATGCTTTGGCATGGCAAGTTAAGCAAAACAGAAATCTGACCGTATATAGATATCGGCTTGTATTTTGACTCCGTGATCTTGACTGTTCTAGAGATTTCCCTGTTAACACCATCAACCTTTCCTTTTACTGTGGCAAATGTGATAGAATCCACGCAATAACAGCCACTTTCAATGGAAAATACCAAAACAAACTATTCAAAGAGATTTTGTTGGAGGCAGAACGCATCGGAGTAGGATTCTATTACATTGACACGCACTACTCAGCCCTTACTCTACACATACCGGTGCAGCATAAACAATCAGAGCTGAAATAGGCCTAAATGCAATTGTAAACTCGGTGGTTCGAGCCCTGAATGCTGATTGGGCTGACAGCCGTGGAATATCAGACCGTATACCACAGGTATGACAAAACATTTGTTTTTACATTGGTAACCAGTTCATAATAGCAATAAGGAACCTCAGGGTTTTGTGGTATGTGGCCAATATACCACGGCTACGGGCTGTATCCAGGCACTCCGCATTGCGTTGTGCAGAAGAACATCCCTTAGCCATGGTATATTGGTCATATACCTTACCCCCCCCTCATGCCTTATTGCTTAAATAGACCATTGCCATATGGATCTGTGCCATTTACTTTGAACTGGAATGTGTTTACAGCATGAACGGCCGTGAGTAGATACGCTTGTTTTGAGATCAAAGCGAGAACTGCATGTAACCACGTGTGCACACTTTGTTTATATCCTTTGCTCGTTAGTGAGTTATTAGCCCAGTTATAGATCATTTGTAGTCAGCAATAGGAGAGTGATTGCTTCCTACAAGGGCACAAAACAAGTACATTTCTAGACATGTTTGAAAAGCGAGTCACGTGAAGAGTTTTCTTTTGGTCTTAAAGGTGCCGTGTTGTATTTTGAGACAGGCTTGAATAAGCTAAGTCGCCTATAGGCAAGAGGATACAGATTCTCTGTAATAAATGGAATGTCAGTGGCTATCAAAAGGTGAGCATTAACCCACTGAAGTTGGTTACGACCCCAAACTGCAGTCAGGTCAAGACCCTGGTGAGGACGAAGAGCACGCAGATGAGCTTCCCTGAAAACGGTTTCTGACAGTTTGTGCAAAAATTCTTTGGTTGTGCAAACCCACAGTTTCATCAGCTGTCCAGGTGGCTGGTCTCAGTCGATTCCGCAGGTTAAGAAGCTGCTTGGAGATCCTGGACTGGCTTGGTTACACGTGGTCTGTGGTTGTGAGGCCTGTTGGACATACTGCCAAATTCTCTAGAATGACGTTGAGGCGGCTTATGGTAGAGAAATTAACATTAAATTATCTGGCAACAGCTCTGGTGGACATTCCTGCAGTCAGCATGCCAATTGCACGCTCCCGCCAGCTAAGGATACAACATGATTACCGCTACCAACAGCATGGCTAACACTCCCATAGAGTTCTCCTTCATGCTCGCTAGCAAGTTAGCTAGCTAGTTAGCTTGCTCTTTGGCCAATAAGCTAACTTGCTAGTGGCTGTCTTTACAATTCAGCAATAAATACTTAATGTTTGTTATCTGTAAAGAAAATTGTTTGTAACTGAGACATGTCTCTTCTGTTGTTGAATACTAACTCTATAAAACTGCTTCATAGACTTATATTCGTTGCTGTACTGCACATTTTAGAGTGGCCTTTTATGTCCCCAGCACAAGGTGCACCTGTGTTATGATCATGCTGTTTAATCAGCTTCTTGATATTCCACACATGTCAGGTGGATGGATTATCTTGGCATAGAAATGCTCACTAACAGGGATGTAAACAAATGTGCACAACATTTTAGAGAAATAAGCTTTGTGGGTATGGATCATTATTGGGATCTTCTTTCAGCTCATGAAAGATGGCTACTATTTACATGTTGCATTTATATTTTTGTTCAGTGTATCTCTATGAATTCACCCTTGGACTGATGAGGCAGACAAATAGGAGAAATGTGGAGCAACCTCTTAAATTATAAATTTCTCAAAGTAGGAATGTCGCAAAAATATGATCAATGGCTCCTTTGAGAGAAGACAAGCTCGCGTGTTATGACATCAGCCAGTATTTACATCTGACATGTATGATAGACATTTTCATGGTCTAAAAGTTGTGTTCCTATTGACTTCCAGTGTAGTGACAGCGGCTTTATCATGATGCTATGTCACCCCGGCCAAATTTCAGCTTGCTTGAAAGATAATAGTGCAGAGACACATGAAAACATGAAAATTCCCCCGGGAATTGATTGAACATCGCTCAGAGATTCACAAAAACAATATAACTTTCAAAATAGGTGAATCTTTATTTTAATAAAGCAGCAAAGTGGACAAATCATCTCTCCACGGACAAATAATTCTTAAATTTCACAGTGCCATTCTAAATTACAAGTTCACTTCGGTGTGTGACTCTGAATTGGGGCTAAACAGAACTTTCTCTTGAAATAAAAAAACATTTTGGATGCAGCTTCCCCAAATCTGTCAAAAAAAAAGCCGTGCAAAACAGAGCCACCAAAACAACAAGGGGATTAAGCGAATAAGCAAAGAAAACTGCTTCATATTAACAGCGACAATAGTTCAGATGTTTATACCATAATGTCGGTGCTAAAACCACCAAATTCTGGTCAGGGTATAATCTGAGACAAAATTGGGGACTAGGGTTAAATTAAAATGTCACTATGACTCATTGGGGTAGGGCTTTTGAGAAAACTGCATTACCCCCACACCGGCAGTCATGAGTCATGACCACAGTAGAATTCCAAAAAAGGTAATCTCCTCCTATGCATTCAGGACGTGTTGGTTGTCTAACTCACTAATGCCCTGGTACTCAAGAATCTATTGTCCTTCTAACCACTGACATCAAGACAGAAAAAAAACCTGAAATAAAATAATGATTGTGACGTTCGTTATACAATACATAGCTTACAGCAAATTACGCACAGCAGAAAACCGCTTAAAAAAAAGGTTTTTATTTGAGATGTCTTTAATTTTGGAATATAGGCTAGAACAATTAAAACAAATTCTAGTAAATCACCTTTGAACGTAGAATGTATTATCATGTATACTGGATGGACTGGTTACCTTGTGCTACATTCCAAAGTTTTTATCAATGAGTCTGGGAGAGAACCTATGGGCCTAGGCGATGCTGTTGGTTCATTGATTGTGCAGGGCGGCTTACAGAGTTAGCCTACAATACAGAATTTGTATTGATTTTGAATAGCCTAGTAATATGACATGTTTTTATATTTTCATATTTAATATGGTGACACATTAGGATACCTTCGGCTACAGAATCTCCCACTACCGTATGTATGGAATATCCCGCCGTGCAGCGAGAGGCTGCATGCTCCTCAAACAGAAGTTGATGCATGGAGTGAAATAACCAGAGTATCCTACCCAAACGAACAGGAGGATAGCGGCCTCGGGCGCATAGGGGGGTGACATGTCTTTTTTCCCCTGCCCCTAAATCGAGATCAATTGGAGTAGTCTGATGGTGATCACTTGAGAGAACAGCGTTTAAGGCAAGGAACAGAGTGCAAGCTTTTTCTGCGACTTTCTCAAATAAATCGGTAGCCTGTAATCCAGGCCTGCTATAGTCGCACCGTGCAGCCCATGTACAGCGCCTTTAGAAAGTATTCAGACCCCTCGACTTGTTTCACATTGTTACCTAACAGCCTTAGACTGATGTAGAAACAAAACTAATCGACACACAATACCCCATGATGACAAAGCAAAAAAATGATGAAATTTTACATTTATACATAAAAATTCATACCTTTTTCTCAGTACTTTGTTGAAGCACCTTTGGCAGCGATTACAGCATCGATTATTCTTAGGTATGACGCTACAAGTTTGGCACACCTGTATTTGGGGAGTTTCTCCCATGATTCTCTAAAGATCCTCTCAAGCTGTCAGGTTGGCTCGCGAGCATTGCTGCACAGCTATTTTCAGGTCTTTCCAGAGATGTTCGATCAGGTTCAAGTCCGGGCTCTGGCTGGGCCACTCAAGGACATTCAGAGATTCGTCCCGATGCCACTCCTGCGTTGTCTTGGCTGTGTGCTTGGGGTCGTTGTCCTGTTGGAAGGTGAACCTTCGCCCAAGTTGGAGGACCTAAGCTGGAGCAGGTTTTCATCAAGGATCTCTCTGTATTTTGCTCTGTTCATCTATCCCTCTATCCCCACAGCATGATACTGCCACCACAATGCTTCACTGCAGGGATGGTGCCAGGTTTCCTCCAGACATGATGCTTGCCATTCAGGCCAAAGAGTTGGTTTCATCAGATCAGAAAATCTTGTTTCTCATGGTCAGAGTCTTTAGGTGCCTTTTGGCAAACTCCAAGTGGGCTGTCATTTGCCTTTTACCGAGGAGTGGCTTCCGTCTGGCCACTCTACCATAAAGGCCTGATTGGTAGAGTGTTGCAGAGATGGTTGTCCTTCTGGAAGGTTCTCCCATCTCCACAGAATAACTCTGGAGCTCTGTCAGAGTGACCATTGGGTTCTTGGTTACCTTCTTCACCAAAGCCCTTCTCCCCCAATTGCTATGTTTGACCAGGCGGCCAGTTCCGGGAAGAGTTTTGGTGGTTCAAACTTCTTCCATTTAAGAATGATGGAGGCCACTGTGTTCTTGGGGACCTTCAATGCTGCAGACATGTTCTGGTACCCTTCCCCAGATCTGTGCCTTGACACAATGCTGTCTCGGAGCTCTACGGACAATTCCCTCGACCTCATGGCTTGGTTTTTACTCTGATATGCACTGTCAACTGTAGGACCTTATATAGACAGGTGCGTGCCTTTCCAAATCATGTCCAATCAATTACATTTACCACAGGTGGACTCCAATCAAGTTGTAGAAATATCAAGGATAATGAATGGAAACAGGATGCACCTGAGCTCAATTTTGAATCTCGTGGGTCTGTTTAATACATTTTTTTTAATTTGCAAAGAATTTAAAAAAATAATAATAATTATCACTTTGGCATTATGGGTTAGTGTGTGTAGATTGCTGAGGATCCCCCCTCATTTACTCAATTTTAGAATAAGGCTGTTACGTAACAAAATGTGGAAAAAGTTAAGGAGTCTGAATACTTTCCGAAGGCACTCTATGTTTTGATTTCTAAGACATTCTAACATGGTGACCACACCACTCGCATATATGTTGTTTAATCATTGAACCCACACTGCTCGCAAGCGTCTGCTTGGCCAAGTGCTAAAATAGAACTTGGTTCTATTTGTGTCATCTGATGCGCTGTAAGTTCCGCCTCTTCCATCTCCTCGTTGGGTTTCAGGAGCATATACCCACGTGCCATCTCGTTACTGGTTTTTAGAAGCATATACCTACGTGGGTGATTGAAAGATGAACTGAGGTCCACACCCTTTCTTCAGCCTAAAATAACCCACTTGGTTGGAGAAATTCCAACATGACTTAGGGATCTAGGAGAAATTTTGATTTTGGCCAATAGATGGCAGCAGTGTATGTGCAAAGTTTTAGACTGATCCATTGAACCATTGCATTTTCCTCAAAATGTTGCATCACGACTGCCCAAATGTTCATAATTGGTTTACTAATACATTTTCAAGTTCATAACTGTGCACTCCCCTCAAACAATAGCATGGTGTTATTTCACTGTAATAACTACTGTAAATTGGACAGTGCAGTTAGATTAAATTCTTGTTAATCTTCCTGCCCATATCAGATAGGTCTATCTCCTGGGAAATGTTCTTGTTACTTACAACAATGTTCTTGTTACTTATGCTAATCACATTAGCCTACATTACTCAACCGTCACGCAGGGGGAAACACCGATCCTGTAGAGGTTAAAGTTAAACCGCCGTGTGAAGTCCAAAGGAGAAGAAAGAAGAAGCCTGAAGAGAGATTACAAGAAACAAACTTGGTTTAACGTTACCCTCTTATCTGTGGATTAATTGTCGGAGTAGAGGACCTTGTGCATTTCAGGTAAAATAACAACCCAATGTTTATATCCCAGGACAAATTAGTTAGCAACAGCAAGCTAGCTAGCTATTGCCATAAATGTGTAATACTTTTCGACCTGTCCCCAAATTAATATAGTTGGTTCTGAGTTTGCTTTGATATTTCAAACTGCGTGTCCTGAGCGCATCTGGGGTGGATTGACAAAAATCAACATGCGCACGTGCGGTCTGGTCAGCATGTAAGGTTTGTATCATTAACAACTAGAGTTATTTGGCAACTTTAAAACCTATAAAACCTGTTTCAAATCATCCCTTTTACACTCAACATCTCCTTCATATGAGCACTCGCTACGGAATGGGAAAAATATCCTTTACATTTTATTCAGCTAAGTTCAATTATATTTTTCTTTCTATAAATTCATAAAAAATAATGACATATCTTGTCTGCTAAATGAACAAGCCTGTGGCATAGCCAGATGACTTACAATAGATAGGCCAACCCATATTCTGTTCATCTGAAATACATTTTCTTCATATCATGTTTCTTTAGACCTACCTGAAACAAACAATGGATTTACTATGGTATATATTCAATTGATACATTAAACTATATTATAATTATATTGATTCATTATATTATAAATGTAGATGTTCTAAAGGCACGCATCAGCAGCTTGTATGTGTTGATGTTTATGTTCATTAACTGTCAATTACCCTTGAGAAAGGCAGTCTTTCACATGACAAAATTTCATGACCTCTATAGCCCTAGGTAGGGGTTACCCCAGCTGCAAAGAGAGAGAAGGCAAGAAAGAGAAGACTTGTCTTTGTATATATATGTATATATATATGGCATCGAGAGAGCGGGACAGAGAGAGAACATGAAAGTAATCTCCTGGAATGGCTCGGTGAAGGCTTTGATCCCCTAGGCCCCTGTGGAGTTGCCATGACTACAGCAGATCTGACCAGCCCAGAGCATAGAAAGGTGAGAAGGAGGAAGAACTCTACAAACCGTTCATGTCCGGAAGTAATTTAGCCATTGGCGCTCTGTAGAGTTGCTATTTCTCAAGTTCTCATGTCAATTAACTTGTAACTTGACATTGCTTAATTACTCATAATACTAACAAAGTCAGACTTAAAGTGGAACTGATAGCATTATAGCAACATGAAATCGTGTATAAAAATCTGTTCATATTAGAGGTCGACCGATTAATTACGATTTCAAGTTTTCATAACAATCGGAAATCGATATTTTTGGTCACCGATTCGGACTATTTTTTGTTTTTTTACACCTCTATTCCATCTTTATTTAACTAGGCAAGTCAGTTAAGAACACATTCTTATTTTCAACGACGGCCTAGGAACGGTGGGTTAACTGCCTTGTTCAGGGGCAGAACGACAGATTTTTACCTCGTCAGCTCGGGCATTCAATCTTGCAACCTTACGGTTAACTAGTCCAACACTCTAACCACCTGCCTCTCATTGCACTCCACGAGGAGACTGCCTGTTACGCAAATGCAGCAAGAAGCCAAAGCAAGTTGCTAGCTAGCATTAAACTTATCTTATGAAAAACAATCAATCATAATCACTAGTTATAACTACATAAGGTTGATGATATTACTAATTTATCTAGCGTGTCTTGCGTTGCACATAATCGATGCTGTGCGCATTCGCGAAAAAGGACTGTTGTTGCGCCAACGTGTACCGAACCATAAACATCAATGCCTTTCTTAAAATCAATACACAAGTATATATTTTTAAACCTGCATATTTAGTTAACATTGCCTGCTAACATGAATATCTTTGTGTCACTTCCCTTGCAACAGAGTCAGGGTATATGCAGCAGTTTGGGCCGCCTGGCTCGTTGCGAACTGTGTGAAGACTATTTCTTCCTAACAAAGACAGCAAACTTCGCCAAACGGGGGATGATTTAACAAAAGTGCATTTGCGAAAAAAGCACAATCGTTGCACGACTGTAACTAACCATAAACACCAATACCTTTCTTAAAATCAATACACAGAAGTATATATTTTTAAACCTTCATATTCAGCTAAAAGAAATCCAGGTTAGCAGGCAATATTAACCAGGTGAAATTGTGTCACTTCTCTTGCGTTCATTGCACGCAGTCAGGGTATATGCAACAGTTTGGGCCGCCTGGCTCGTTGCGAACCAATTTGCCAGAATGTTACGTAATTATGACATAACATTGAAGGTTGTACAATGTAACAGCAATATATAGACTTAGGGATGCCACCAGTTAGATAAAATATGGAACGGTTCTGTATTTCACTGAAATAATAAATGTTTTGTTTTCGAAATGATAGTTTCCGGATTCGACCATATTAATAGCCAAAGGCTCGTATTTCTGTGTTTTATTATGTTATAATTAAGTCTATGATTTGATATAGCAGTCTGACTGAGCGGTGGTAGACACCAGCGGGCTCGTAAGCATTCATTCAAACAGCACTTTAGTGCGTTTTGCCAGCAGCATGCTGTGCTTCAAGCATTGAGCTGTTTATTACTTCAAGCCTATCAACTCCCGAGAATAGGCTGGTGTAACCGATGTGAAATGGCTAGCTAGTTAGCAGGTTGCACGCTAATAGCGTTTCAAACGGCACTCGCTCTGAGACTTGGAGTAGTTGTTCCCCACTGCAAGGGCCGCGGCTTTTGTGGAGCGGTGGGTAACGATGCTTCGAGGGTGACTGTTGTCGATGTGTTCCTGGTTCGAGCCCTGGTTCGAGCCCAGGGAGGAGCGAGGAGAGGGACGGAAGCTATACTGTTACACTGGCAATACTAAAGTGCCTATAAGAACATCCAATAGTCAAAGGTATATGAAATACAAATGGTTTAGAGAGAAATAGTACTATAATAACTACAACCTAAAACTTCTTACCTGGGAATATTGAAGACTCATGTTAAAAGGAACCACCAGCTTTCATATGTTCTCATGTTCTGAGCAAGGAACTTAAACGATAGATTTTTATTTATTTTTTTACATGGCACATATTGCACTTTTACTTTCTTCTCCAACACTTTGTTTTTGCATTATTTAAACCAAATTGAACATGTTGAATTATTTATTTGAGGCTAAATGTATTTGTATTGATTATATTATGTTAAAATAAGTGTTCATTCAGTATTGTTGTACTTGTCATTATTACAAAAAAAAAAAATAATTTTTTTAAAAAGACACCCTGGTTCGAATCCAGGCTGTATCACAACCGGCCGTGAATGGGAGTCCCATAGGGTGGCGCACTATTACCCAGCTTCGTCCGGGTTTGGCCGGTGTCGGCTGTCATTGTAAATAAGAATGTGTTCTTAACTGACTTGCCAAGTTAGATAAAAAAAACATAGGGCAGTTTTCATAGTCTACTTCAATCCCAAACATTATATTAAATAGTAAGGCATTTGTGAAAATTCTATAGTAATATAGAGTTATAAAGCGGCTGTGTGTTTGGACAATTAATAGACATTGCACTAAATAAACCATAATAAAAACATCCATCTTGTCCAGGACCGGACTCTACACAGTGCCACTGACACGGTCTGCTACCAAAACCTGCGGACTCTCCTTCACTGCAGCCGACGAGAGGAAAACATTTAAATGTGTTAACCCTCGCAAGGCTGCAGGCCCGGAAGGCATCCCCAGCCACGTCCTCAGAGCATGCGCAGACCAGCAGGCTGGTGTGTTTACGGACATATTCAATCAATCCTTATCCCAGTCTGCTGTTCCCACATGCTTCAAGAGGGCCCCCATTGTTCCTTTTCCAAAGAAAGCTAGGGTAACTGAGCTAAACGACTACCGCCCCGTAGCACTCACTTCCGTCATCATGAAGTGCTTTGAGAGACTAGTCAAGTACCATATCACCTCCACCCTACCTGACACCCTAGACCCACTGCAATTTGCTTACCGCCCCAATAGGCCCACAGACGACGCAATCACACTGCCCTAACCCATCTGGACAAGAGGAATACCTATGTGAAAATGCTGTTCATCGACTACAGCTCAGTATTTAACACCATAGTACCCTCCAAACTCGTCATCAAGCTCGAGACCCTGGGTCTCGACCCCGCCCTGTGCAACTGGGTACTGGACTTCCTGACGGGCCGCCCCCCAGGTGGTGAGGGTAGGTGACAACATCTCCACCCCACTGATCCTCAACACTGGGGCCCCACAAGGGTGCGTTCTGAGTGCATTCTGTACTCCGTTCACCCACGACTGCGTGGCCATGCAGGCCTCCAACTCAATCATCAAGTTTGCAGACGACACTACAGTGACAGGCTTGATTACCAACAACGACGACGAGACGGCCTACAGGGAGGAGGGGAGGGCCCTCGGAGTGTGGTGTCAGGAAGATAACCTCATACTCAATGTCAACCAAACAGATGATCGTGGACTTCAGGAAACAGCAGAGGGAGCACCCCCCTATCCACATCGGCGGGACAGTAGTGGAAAGGTTAGTAAGTTTTATGTTCCTCGGCGTACACATCACGGACAAACTGAATGAATTGGTCCAGCGCCTCTTCAACCTCAGGAGGCTGAAGAAATTCGGCTTGACACCAAAATTACTCAAACTTTTACAGATGCACAATCGAGAGCATCCTGTTGGGCTGTATCACCGCCTGGTACAGCAACTGCTCCGCCCACAATCGTAAGGCTATCCAGAGGGTAGTGAGGTTTGCACAACGCATCACCGGGGGCAAACTACCTGCCCTCCAGGACACCTACACCACCCGATGTCACAGGAAGGCCATAAAGATCATCAAGGACAACAACCACTCGAGCCACTGCCTGTTCACCCGCTATCATCCAGAAGGCAAGGTCAGTACAGGTGCATCAAAGCAGGGGCCGAGAGACTGAAAAACAGTTTCGATCTCAAGGCCATCAGACTGTTAAAAAGCCACCACTAACATTGAGTGGCTGCTGCCAACATACTGACTCAACTCCAACCACTTTAATAATGTAAAAATTGATGTAAAAAATATAAATCACTCGCCACTTTAAACAATGCCACTTCATATATTGTTTACATACCATCTACATCTTGCCATCTCATGTATCTCACTATGTATTATACATATGTATATACTGTACTCGATACCATCTACTGCATCTTGCCTATGCTGTTCTGTACCATCACTCATTCATATATGTTTAGGTACATATTATTTCATTCATTTACACGTGTGTGTGTGTGTGTGTGTGTGTGTGTGTGTGTGTGTGTGTGTGTGTGTGTGTGTGTGTGTATAAGGTAGTTGTGAAATTGTTAGGTTAGATTACTCGTTGGTTATTACTGCATTGTCGGAACTAGACGCACAAGCATTTCGCAAAACTCGCATTAACATCTGCTAACCATGTGTATGTGACAAATAAAAGTTTATTTGATTTAATTACACAACAATAGCCAATCAGAGCTACAGTAGGCCTCTATGAAAATAAGACGTTTTCCACACAGACCTGCCATCATTCAGTTTAAACTGGGCTGCGTGTTTACAGGCAGCAGTAACAGAGCGACTTCACATAATTAAAAAGCATTCGCCAAAAGCCACAAAACACACCTGAATGGATTTCTGCAAATATGAAAATTCCACAGGAGTCCTCTTCGATTTTGGGAACTTTACAGTCTTATTGATCAAACAATGAGGTAGGCTCTCTCTCACTCAGTTGCCTATGCACATCAACAACAAGATCAACTAATGTTAGCAAGAGTGAGATAGGAGCTCAAATCTAACGCGTGAACAGTAGATAAACACTCTCAAAACCTTTTCAGCTTGTCCATGGAGAATAGTAGCCTGCTTGCCTTTCTGCAGTTTGCCTGCCAATTCATGCTTGTCCCAAACCACATTTTGACAACGGAGTCAGAACCTGCCTCCCATTTGATGGACGCCAAATACATTTGATTGACAACTAAGAGATAGGCTAACTGTGGATAACAGTCGTTCAAGTTCAGCATAGCTACCTAGCAAAGTGATACACATGTTTTGCTAGCTAACCAAATGACACCGGCATCTCTAGCTGTAGACACCAAAAAATGATATGGGGGGGAAAGTTGCCCACTCACTCAATGACATCATCCTCCCAGCAGCTAGCTATACTGAATAAAAATGCTACAATTTCAAAGATTCATGAGGAAATCAGACAATTGAAATAAATGGTCCTTCTGTGGCTCAGTTGGTAGAGCATGGCGCTTGTAACGCCAGGGTAGTGGGTTCGATTCCCGGGACCACCCATACGTAGAATGTATGCACACATGACTGTAAGTCGCTTTGGATAAAAGCGTCAGCTAAATGGCATATATTATTATTATTATTAAATTAATTAGGCCCTAAGCTATGGATATCACATGACTGGGAATACAGAAATGCATCTGTTGGTCACAGATTCATTAAAAAAAGGGCCTCAGGATCACATGGTATTTCTGTGCATTCAAATTGCCATCGATAAAATGCAATTATACTGGTTGTCCATAGCTTATTCCCACCGCCACCATTGGGCACTCTGTTCACAACTTTGACATCAGTAAACCACTCACAGACACAACGCCATACACGTGGTCTGTGGTTGTGAGGCCAGTTGGACATTCTGCCAAATGCCAATTGCATGCTCCTGCAAAACATCTTTGGCATTGTAGTGTGACAAAACTGCACCTTTTAGAGTAGCGTTTTATTAACCCCAGCATAAGGTGCACCTGTGTAATGATCATGCTGTTTAATCAGCTTCTTGATATGCCACACCTGTCAGGTGGATGGATTATCTTGGCAAATGAGAAATGCTCACTAACAGGGATGTAAACAAATTTCTGTACAAAACTTGAGAAATGTGCTTTGTGAGTATGGAACATTTCTGGGTTATTTTATTTCAGCTCATCAAACGCAGGACCGACACTTTACATGTTGCCTTTATAGCTAACATTAGGCTCTGTGTTTTTACCTTGCTAAATAAATCAATAGAGAAATAGATAAGCTATCCTATTAGCCACATTATGACTGACTTGTCATCATTGCCTATGCTAGTATGATTGTATTGACATTCCCAGCCTTCGTTACATTCAACCACTTTTGTCCAAAGTATTAAAACGGAAACAGTGTATCCCGATTGGCTTGAGGCAGAAAACAATGTACCGGGCCAGCTGTGATTTACAACCCGATAGCATTATATCAGTTCCACTTTAATAAACAAATACTATAGTCAATTAAAAAAAGGTTAATGATACAAGACACAGCTGACAGACGACTGCCTGGAGACGTATGAGAATGAAGCATACAAAGCCTCTCTTAAATAGACAAACCAGCAGATACCTGCACTTCTGCCCACCACACCCCTTTACCTGTTATCAAACATTACTCATTGAGGCATGATACAAAGATCTGAGGGAAAATCCCCCATTTATGAACAATACTGTCAGATAAAAGGGTTGGACAACGACTACCTGCCAAGTTATAAAGCACCAGCAAGCATGTCCTGAGGCTGAAGCGGAGTTCATACAAGATGATTTTGTTGTGCAAGCTTTGGTTTCAAGAGCTGTGGAATTCCTCCTCAAAGGGCAGAAGCAATAGTTTGTGCCCCTTTGACGCACACTTCAACCATCTATCCAATTTTCCACCTCAATAGGTAAGAGCAAGAAGACCCTCCCTCTCCATAAAGACAATAGTCAGTCAATTATGACTTCCTTGCCTTTATTTGCAGCCAAGCATGGCTTTCCCTTGGCATTAGGTCTGTCACAGAATAACAAAAAGGCATTCAAATCACTTTGTTACACAGATGTAGCCTATTCTCTATCTCTGTGCAGCAGTGGAATCAGGGGGTAGACTCGCGTTTGAGACCGAGTGTAGACAATCGTAACACGTTTCGCCATGTTATGAGTATGGTTGGAAACGTTGCCGGGAAAACAGACAGAGCAAAGGTTATGTGCCAGAGACCAAAGCTGATATTTTCACTGCTGATATTACCCAACACCCACAAACGTTGAATTCCAGAGGCAACGCTGAAAGCAGGTTGCATAACGTTACAATAACAACCAAGTGCAAGAGGAAAAGAGTCAATACATTCCACAGCGCGACTCCGCCACAGGCAGAGGGAAGCACGTGTTTTCCCATATTCAGCCCAGAAGTGTTGCGTTCTCTACGTACACAGCGCGCAAAAGTCATTCGGGCTCATTTGCAAAATACAACAACTGTGCATTATCACACATGTGCATCGGATGTTTTGTTCCGTTTCAACGCAAATGACAGAAGCATGTGCAGGCTGCCATGAGTATGCTGGCTATAACATGGGCTGTTTGCAATCAAAACACTCACTGAAAAAAAGGGTGAGCTAGCAAACGTTAGCAGGCTAACGGCATTCTCGTTGTGCTGGTTGAAATGTGCTCATTTAAAGTAGTTAACTAGCTATATAGCCTATATTTAACGTGTTGTGCAAACGAATTGAACAAAAGCTACAAAAATGCCATACTCGACACAGCGTTCTTACCCACATCTCAAAGTGCAGAGGATTTGTGTACCTTCACCGAGTGTTTGTGCGTTTATATCCCTCCCGTTGATCTAACCAGAGCGCCCTTGCGTTCAGGTAGACGGTCTGATTGTTGTAGAAGCCTTACCTACGCCACTAAGGTAGCAAGCTCTCTTCTCGCTACGAACGAAATAAATCGTGCCCACAAGAGGAAAACTCTGACCGTAAACATTTGCTCAAGGCGCTCCCAGATGAAAAACGCCTGTCTGACTGGCCTGCATTATCCCATACAATTGTATTGCCCCTGTTCAGCGAAGTGAACACACACCGTTGATCAACAGATTGCTGTTAGTAGACTGATCTCTAGTGATCAACAGGCGCCATCTACAGGAGGAAAACCGGTAAGACTATAACCAACGTGTATTTTATCCTCTGCTGCTTTTAAACACAATATTGTAGGCTATACGATGAAATCCACCATGTCGCTTGAGGTCACATCATTACATTTTCCCTTCATTACAATTCACGTTGACACATTTTTTTCAATGCCGTTGTCAATTTTAAAGCCCATTTTGGCTTTTACTGGCATCAACCACGACTAACTCAACTTCAGCAGAGCATTCTGGCAGACATATTACTTTGACTATCCGTTTTTGGAAACAAAACAATTCCGATTGTAATAGGTCTACGGTAGGATATATTTGACTAGGTAGGCCTAGCTAAATTAAATTGATCAACACCTGAAACTGTGATGGCCACTTGATATCTACAAAATGACAGAAAAGCATCTCATAGCCTAAGCTTTTAATTACAAATCAAACCATTGGGTTTGCACACTATGCACACATACCTTGCAGGCGAAACCACCTCAGAGTGTAGCCTATAACGTGCAAATAAATTACCTGGGAAAAAGTTACATATTGTTAAGCGATTCATTTGCTTGATATGCTGGAGTGGACCAGCTTTCTGGGTATAAAACACAACTTGACCTACACAGCACAGGATGCATAAACCCCCAACATCTGCCTGCAACCCTGCGCCTCAGAGCTCATGACAGGTGCAGACATGTACTGTAGATAAAGAAATCAGTTTTACCTGGTCATGACTTGATCTTGCACCCTCCATAGAATTTATCTTCAGTCAATCTCTCTCTCTGGTCAATTATCTGGTGAAAATTATAGAACGCCCTTCATTCAGCCTTCTTGTTGGGACGGTTTTACAGAAGGTCATTAAGGAAAGGACAAGAGAAACGCTTATTATAACAGACCATCATTTTTTTCTCATGTAATTTAAACAAATTTGCCACCGCAGCCGCTATCTTGGATAGTCAGATGGGCGTTACATGCCTATACCGGCGGCAATTTTGAACTAGGCAGTTTAACGACTGCTAAAACATATCTCGCCCTATCAATGCTGAGGAAATCCACAATGAAGTATTTCTCAAGGGATAATCGTGAGGACGAAACGGTTAGTGTAATAGGGGGTAACTAGCCCACACTAAGAACAATTTCTAATTGCTGACACCAAAAAGCAATGTTTGGAGAAAAATTGGTATGCGGATAAAGGTCATGTAAATAAATGCCTACATTGTTTTAGTTATTTCATTAAATGTTGTTTTTAGAAAAGGGGCGTGTAAAAAAAAATACTCTCACCCCCCCACCCCTTTTTTTCTTTAGTAAGTACTACGTAAAAGCTAAGTCGAGTTGTCTTATTTTATTATTTAAATAAAATATGGGCGGGGGGGGTGTTGCACATGTCACCATTAGTACACTTGCACTAAATAGAATTTGAATAATGCAAGTTTTTAGATCCAAGTAGTCTTTAAAATTACATTCAGGAGCAAAAGGTTTTCAATATTTTTTTATTAATTCAAAACAATATTCATTTGAATATACTATTGGAATGGAATATAACATTTAATAACAATAACTTAACTAATCAATTCAGTGTAACATTGATGTGGCAACTCTCTTATGCTCTGCTATTTAACAATTCTAACTTGTACATAGGTAACAAATACAGCTATCCCAAGTAAAATTGGAGCACAATTCAAGTTAGCATAAACTAGCGCTAACTGGCCTAGTCATTGTCTAAATGACAGGTAGAAACCCATTCATAACCAAAAAGGGGCCAGTTACCCTTGAGTTGCCCTCAACACACTCATCCAACATATTATTTCTTTAGTAAAAATATATCAAGAATGTTCTCTCTAAAAAAATGATTATTTATCTTAAGGCTTTCCTACTTTTATATATTTTTTAAACAATTATAGATCGAACTTCAGTGGAATATATCTACAACTTTTTCTAAATTGAAATAAATTAGATCAACTTACCACAAGCGTTTTGTTGAAATATCTCCAAAAGTTGTGATGAACACAGGCCATTTTTGGTTGAGCAAGATGAGTGTCAGCCAGAGAAAGTGTTGGGTAAATTATTTGGTAATTTCTTGTGGTCTTAATGTGAATTACAGGGGTGGGGGGTTACCCCCTAGTACTATATTATTGACACAACGCTTGCACCGCTTGTTTAGACTGTCCATTATTGCCTCCTTCTTAAACCAGTCTATTTATTGTCATCTAAAGTATTGATCCTGGCATTTCGGCTTTATTTGCTTGAGGGGTCCAGTTTTAGCCACAGTTATGTATAGGCTACAACACATGCATAATTGCTGGATGAGGTAAAATATGTTTTATATTGGACATTCGGTGGATATTCGGTTTTCTCTCTCAATAGCTCTTACACAAAGCATGCCATGACTATGATAGTTATATATTCTGAATCAGGGGAGGATGGAGAATGTTTTTGTTGTTGTTCAATAACATTTTTCATTGCATTTTTTTTGGGGGGGGGGGTAATTTTCTCCATCTTCCCCTGATTCAGAATATATCATTGTCCTAATCATGGCATGTTTTGTGTAAGAGCTATTGACTGAATAGTCACAGAATCTTTAACAGACAGTGCATTCGGAAATCTATTATTATTAAGATGAGTATTTATTTTTAAGGTGTGGATTGTTCTCCATCCACCCCTGATTCAGAATATACCATATTCATGGCATGCTTGGTTCAAAAGCTATTGACTGAATAGTCACAGAATTTCCAATATACAGTGCATTCGGAAAGTATTCATACTGCTTCATTTCTTCCGTATTGTGTCACATTATAGCCTTATTCTAAAATGTATTAAATGTGTTTTTCAATCTACATATATTACCTCATAATGACAAAGCAAAAACAGGTTTTTAGAATTTTTTGCACATTTATTTTTCTTTCATAAATAAAAAACAGAAATATCTTATTTACAGTACATAGGTATCCAGACCCTTTGCTATGAGACTCGAAATTGAGCTCAGGTGCATCTTGTTTCCATTGATCATCCTTGAGATGTTTCTACAACTTGATTGGAGTCCACCTGTAGTAAATTCAATTGGTTGGAAATTATTTGGAAAGGCACACAGCTGTCTATAAAAGGTCCTGCTGTTGACAGTGCGTGTCAGAGCAAAAACCAAGTCATGAGGTCGAAGGAATTGTCCGTAAAGCTCCGAGATTTGGGGAAGGGTAGCAAAAAAGTCTGCAGCATTGAAGGTCCCCAAGATACAGTGGCCTCCATCATTCTTAATTGGAAGAAGTTTGGACGACCAAGACTTCCTAGAGTTTGCCGCCCGGCCAAACTGAGCAATTGGGGGAGAAGGGCTTTGGTGAGGGAGGTAACCAAGAACCCAATGGTCACCCTGACAGGGCTCCAGAGTTCCTCTGTGGAGATGGGGAAACCTTCCAGAAGGACAACCATCTCTGCAACACTCCACCAATCAGGCCTTTATGGTAGAGTGGCCAGACGGAAGCCACTCCTCAGTAAAAGGCACATGACAGCCCGCTTGGAGTTTGCCAAAAGGCACCTAAAGACTCTCAGACCATGAGAAACAAGATTCTCTGATCTGATGAAAACAAATCTTTGGCCTGAATGACAAGCGTCACGTCTGGAGGAAACCTGGCACCATCCCTACAGTGAAGCATGGTGGTGGCAGCATCATGCTGTGGGGATGTTTTTCAGCAGCAGGGACTGGGAGACTAGTCAGGATCGAGGGATAGAGGAACAGAGCAAAGTACAGAGAGATCCTTGATGAAAACCTGCTCCAGAGCGCCCCGACTGGGGGCGAAGGTTCACCTTCCAACAGGACAACAGCCAAGACAACGCAGGAGTGGTTTCGGGACAAATCTCTGAATGTCCTTGTGGCCCAGCCAGAGCCCGGACTTGAACATCTCTGAAGAGACCTAAAAATAGCTCTGCAGCAACGCTCCCCATCCAACCTGACAGAGCTTGAGAGGATCTGTGGAGAATCATGGGAGAAACTCCCCAAATACAGGTGGGAAAATCAGATTTTAGGCTCAGCAGCTACCTCGGAACAGCCCTTTGTGTGCATGGCAATATTTCAAACTTTTGTAGGTCTTTGCACCATTTCCAAATATGCAAAATCGAGGGGTACGTGTATTGACAGCTCCTTCAGATATTGGTCCATAGCCTACACTTTATCTGACATGGTAAATAAACTGTACATGTTGCCATAACACATTATTCAATAGGCTTGCAAATCCAAACAATTGTTACAATCTAAAAGTAAATACCCTGTTATTAATGTAGCTAAGTAGGCTGTTGATTTAGTGGTAGTGTCTTCTGACTGTCTGCGACTCGATAGACAAGGTAAATAAATGGTGGCCTAACCACCGTGGCCTAACCACCGTGCGTAAATGTTTAGCAAAAGAGGGCGCGCGGGCATTGGCATTTGAACGCGCTTGTTTGTGCCAATTGTGGGTCTATAATGCATCTGATCCATACACCAGGCTGTATCACAACCAGCTGTGATTTGGAGTACCATATGGCAGCGCACAATTGGCCCAGCGTCATTATAAATAAGAATTCGTTCTTAACTGACTTGCCTAGTTAAATAAAGCTAAAACACTTGTATTTTTTCATTAGATTGAAATATCTTCAAGTTCACCCCTAATCATTGTAAATCCAAATGTTTTTTATTTTAATCTAATTCCTAACAACTAGAAGAATCTACGTGAATGTTATGGGGAAGTTATTGGAGTTCACAGTTCAGCGTCAGGTTTAGTTTAGTTTATTCATTCGACCATTTAAAAAAAAAACAAGCACGAGGATAACACAAAGTCTGGGACTTATTTCCATTGTGGTACTCTTGATCATTAATTCATCCGTCAAATACTGCATTAAGGACTTGATGCAAAATATTAACTCTTGAAAGCCACGAACTCATAGCATAGTTGTGTTGTAAATGCTGACATTTTTCACCAAGACTGCGAACGTTTCTTTTTACGCATGACTGCAGCATCAACGCATTTAGCTCCATCGCCATGCCGCCTTTGCCTTTACCGTGAAGACAAAGTTCTCGTTTGACATATTTTCAGTTTTACTTAGGCAATTTCAATTCATCTCTTGTGTTTTAGCCTACAACATTTTATTGTAATTTCATCAAACTCCTTTGGCGATTTCCGGACATATGTTCCGACTGACATGTTCAGCAATGACACCATAGTGTGCATGACAATCTCAAGAGTTTCCATGGGCTTGGTGGTCTAGAAACCACAATGGTAAACAGGTAGTTTGTGTAGACGCCGAGACAAGCAATTTTTCCTCGCTGGGTTGCAACGTCGCTTGCGCCCTTTGTGGTTAGATCAAGGCAAGCAACGTTAGAAATAAATGGCAGGAGTTTACGAACATCAGCACAAACACGGCTGAATATATTGTTACTCTGGCCATTTGATCTGTATGTGGCTCTTCGTTTTTTCAATGATAGGCAAGGCCTATTCAATACAATGTTGTTTTTCCCCACTTGAATATGAACTGTAGCCAATTTAGTGTGTTCAAATTAAGCATTGCAACTGTTGTTTTGTTATATAAGACAACAATACGCATTATGAAGCACGTAACTGTCTGTATTTGAATGTAGGCCATGTAATGTTTCTCTTAAACTTGTTTTGTTCTACTTTTTTCTTTATTCCCTTCTGGAAATAAAAAAGCCTATAATGCAAATTTGTAAATTGGATTTGGCTTGGAATCATCATTAGTTGCATACAGAGCCATGAATAAAGTAAATTATATTAAGTTCAGATAATTAGGCAATGTTAACTATTATAATAACTATATTATTTATTATGTACCAATACTATATAGGCATACAGGCCTCTGACCTAACGTTTTTAGTGATGCATTGTTTAAAAACGAGGAATATTGATAAGATCAAATATAATAATGATGAAATAGCCTAATATTAATATTGAATTAAGACCATGTCAAATACAATTCACAAAAGGTAGTTTCGGCCTGTAGTACTTCACAGAAAATTACATTACATTTAAGTCATTTAGCAGACGCTCTTATAGGCCTATAATATGTTCTTAGAGTGAGAAAAAAAAGGTAGGTCGGTGCAATCTTCTCAATCTTCTCGCATTCATTCGAAAAACATGTTTTGTTGTTGTCTTTGCTGGAATCTGACCTATCTTCTTTTGCTCACAGTTTGAGTTATAACGTAGGACTTTTCATGTGTTTATTTCCGGTGAAATGTTGTCACGGGCGGTCTCGCTTTTTGAGATGTAGGCTCGGCCTATGGGCAAGACATCTTCATCTCGTAAAGGTTGCTCAACGGACTCAAAGTGATGATGCCCTTCAAATTGAGTGAAACTAAAATGCCAGGCCCCCTGCTACTTCTGCTGTGCTGGAGCTATGTCTTGAAAGGCAAGTATGACACTATTCTGCACACGTTGACAATGTGTCGATAATTAATGTAGAAAAGGTACATTCAGCTAGGCTAACGTTAACTCATGATGACAGTGAGGGCTTTAGACTGTTTCGTCATTACTCTAAATAGGCCTACATTCAATTATTTCAAGAAATATCCACAGTATTCTAGTCTGCCTACGTTATAACTTTTTCATGAACTTGCTTACCTGTATGTGAGATGAAACAGTGATCTGAAATACAGTACGTCATTAACTCTATAACCTGTTTTATAATGTCGTTTTGTTCATGTTATAATCAAGCAATTTCAAGATAATTAACATCTCAGGTTAGACAAAGCAGGCCTATAAGATTAAATTTCGAAATATTGTTTACAAGTGGACAGTGATTTAAGCTTTTTTTTCTGTTCGGCATCCATGCTTGGTATATTCATGAAAAAAAGTTGACAAAGTTATGAAAACGCACCAAACATGCTAAACAGTAATTAGATTAAATATATGTTATATTCTTGTTCTTCCAACTTCTGTTTTTAGCTACACACACATCAATTATAACCCAGACACCTGGAGTGGTGATGGTGAAAGCTGGTGATACAGTGACCTTGAAATGCCATTTGAGTGAGATTATCACCTACTGCTTCTCTGTGAGTTGGATAAAAGTGGACCCCAGGACTGGAACACACAGCATGAGTACACCCTTAACGGTTGATAACATTTCAACGGACCAGGAACAGGACAACCTATGTTCCGTTACAATCACCAATGCAAATGTGAGCGACTCTGGCATGTACTACTGTTTGGCTGTTCACTCCAAAACGGTGTACTCTGGCAATGGTTCTAAGGTTATTATTTTGACAGGTAATTTAATGTCTTGTATGTTCATATTTATTTACAAAGTTGACTAACCTAGAAAAAATATATTTTGCTAAAAAACTCAAATGTATATAATGATATCAACCTTTCAAAAATAAACACAAAACGGAATGTTACATCTAAATTAAACAAAATATATAGTGCCAGATAAAAGTTTAGACACCTACTCTTTCCAGGGTTTTTCTTTATTTTGTGAAGATATCAAAATTATGAAGTAACACATATGGAATCATGTATTAACCAAAAAAAGTGTTATTAAACAAATCAAAATATATATTTGAGATTCTTCAAAGTAGCCACCCATTGCCTTGATTACAGCTTTGCACACTCTTGGCATTCTCTCAGCCAGCTTAATGAGGTAGTCACATGGAATGCACTTCAATTAACAGGTGTGCCTTGTTAAAAGTTTATTTGTGGAATTTCTTTATTAATGGATTTGAGCCAATCAGTTGTCTTGTGACAAAGTAGGGGTGGTATACAGAAGATAGCCCTATTTGGTAAAATACCAAGTCCATATTATGGCAAGAACAGTTCAAATAAGCAAACAGAAACAATACTCCATCATTACTTTAAGACATGAAGAACTTTGAAAGTTTCTTCAAGTGCAGTCAGAAAAACCATCAAGCGCTATGATGAAACTGGCTGTCGTGAGGACCGCCACAGGAAAGGAAGACCCAGAGTTACCTCTGCTGCAGAGGATAAGTTCATTAGAGTTTACTGCACCTTAGATTGCAGCCCAAATAAATGCTTTGCAGAGTTCAAGGAACAGACCCATCTCAACATCAATTGTTCAGAGGAGACTGCGTGAATCAGCGATACGCCATCCCGTCTGGTTAGCGCCATTTGTTTTTCAAAGGACAGTGACCCAACACACCTCCAGGCTGTGTAAGTGCTATTTGACCAAGAAGGAGAGGGATGGTACTGCATCAGATGACCTGGCCTCCCCAGTCCCCTGACCTCAACCCAATTGAGCTGGTTTGGGATGAGTTGGACTGCAGAGTAAAAGAAAATCATCCAATAAGTGCTCAGCATGTGTGGGAACTCCTTCAAGACTGTTGGAGAAGCATTCCTCATGAAACTAGTTGAGAGAATGTCAAGAGTGTACAAAGCTGTCATCAGGGCAAAAGATGGCTACTTTAAAGAATTTCAAATATAAAATATATTTTGATTTGTTTAACGCTTTTTTTTTACTACTTGATTCCATATGTTTTATTTCATGGTTTTGATTTCTTCACTATTATTATACGATGTAGAAAAAAAAGAAATGGTTAGGATCACCACTTTATTTTAAGAATGTGAAATGTCAGAATAATAGTTGAGTGATTTATTTCAGCTTTTTCCTTTCATGACATTCCCAGTGGGTCAGATATTTACATACACTCAGTTAGTATTTGGTAGCATTGCCTTTAAATTGTTTAACTTGGGTCAAAAGTTTTGGGTAGCTTTCCACAAGCTTCCCACTCCTCTTTCTATTCTGGTTAGCTCCAGTTTGCGCTGTTCTGTGAAGTGACTAATACACAGCGTTGTACGAAATCTTCAGTTTCTTGGCAATTTCTCGCATGGTATAGCCTTCATTTCTCAGAACAAGAATAGACTGACAAGTTTCAGAAGAAAGTACTTTGTTTCTGGGCATTTTGAGCCTGTAATCGAACCCACAAATGCTGATGCTCTAGATACTCAACTAATCTAAAGAAGGCCCATTTTATTGCTTCTTTAAACAGCACAACAGTTTTCAACTGTTGCAAAAATTGCAAAAATGTTTTCTAATGATCAATTAGCCTTTTTAAAATGAGAAACTTTCATTAGCTAACACAACGTGCCATTGGAACACATGAGTGATGGTTGCTGATAATGGGCCTCTATACGCCTATGTAGATATTCCATAAACAAATCTGCAATTTCCAGCTACGATAGTCATTTACAACATTAACCATGTCTACACTGTATTTCTGATCATTTTTATGTTCTTTTAATGGACAAAACATGTGCTTTTCTTTAAAAAACAAGGACATTTCTAAGTGACCCCAAACGTTTGAACTGTAGTGTACTGTATGTTCTTTGATCATAAATCCAGTCATTGTTTTATTTTAAACAACCAGTTTACCAGGAGGAAAACCAAGTTGGTAATTCTTAATAATGTAATTGTTAAATGATGACCATTTTTGTCCTTAGAGAGAGAAAGGGTAGAGAACAGCACTAAAGCCCCAACCATCCAAATCGTCTCTTCGCCAGAGGTTGACCGCATCTTCATCCCTCTGCTGTGTTTGGTGTTGGAAGTGGTCCCGTCTCAGGTCCGTGTGTTCTGGCTCATAGACGGGAGAGAAGAGAGTGGACTCACTGACTCCGCCTGGACAGACAACAGTGATTCAGCCACAGAGTTCACTAGGAACCAGATTCTTGTCCAGGCACAGGAGTGGGACAGACGAGCAGAGTTTACATGTGTGGTGGAGTTTGAGGGGAAAAATATCACCAAAACACTGCTGCAGAAAAATGGTAATTGCATTAGACCCAGATTTACTAAGCTTTTGCACCTGTTCTTTGAGTAAGGGATTTAACACTGAAAACAAAGATATAACTTGAAACTATCTTTATTTAGACGTTGTCTTTATTTTCACCATAGATTCCAATGCCATGTGCACAATGTTGATGTATGGGGCCTCTGCAGCTGCTCTCCTCACCATAATAGTTGCTGTCACTATTGCTGTGTGTCTGCACCGTGGTAAGATCAAATCAATGGATAATGGGCCAATACTGTATAACAAACGCCAAATGATCTTGTGCAAGACAATTTATACCATAGTACTCAGAAAAGGATGTTATGACCATTGTAATTTAGGGGAAACATGCCCCATCAATTGGTACATTTGCAGGATATACATTTACAAGATGTAGTCTTTTTTTAATAACTTACTAGTATCCACTCAAAACACTAAGTGCACGTTGTGATGCCTGTGGTTATGGGTAGTCATGTAGGTAAACCAGTTCAGTGGTCAGACCTATATGGGTCAAGTTATTTTGTTTTGTTACACCGTAGAATAGGTGGCTAAATATGGGCAAAAATATTTTATTCCATTAGGTCATTTTCGGAGGAAATGGAATAAAATCGGATTTCGTAGGCCTGTATTTTCTCTTGCACAGGAATGTTGAGAATTCAAATCTGTTGATAATTCTTGACTTTGTTTCTCTTTCCCCTCTTTCACACAAGTCAGGCTCTCTGTAGTGGTTACAGTGACCTTTATGGCAAGTGTCTGCTAATTTTAGACAGCAGTCTACTCCACCTGCTTTTGAGATCAGAGAGTCTATGTTAACAAATGGCCATGGACAACAAACATCACTGAATCATGATGCTTTCTTCAACCTGGATATTAAATGTGTTATTTTGATTGT